>NC_133619.1:498252288-498352288 GCF_048593235.1 Sminthopsis crassicaudata | reverse complement strand
TCTTCCTTATGCCTAAAATATTCTTCCTGTCCTCTTCTATCTTTCCCAACTCAGATCATGTTTCAGTTTTTATGTAAAAAGCTCCTAGATCTCTACCTCCTAAAACTCCTGTTCATTTCATATATAATTTTAATATACTTAGATACAAAACTCTCACCTCTCCTATTAGAATGTTATCTAGAGGACAGGGACCCATTCACTTTTGATTTTGCATCTCTAAAGATTGTTACACTTCCTGACACACAGTAAATACTTATTAAATATTTGTTAATTGATGAATTACATATTGCACTTCATAGAAACCATTCATTAAGAAACAGACAAGAATAAACAGGAGGAATATTATTTGAGGCCTTGCCTGCAGTGTTTATAATTATTTATTTAGCTATAAATGTCTTCACTGTCACAGAGAATCCAAGCCCTGGAGATAGGGATAGAATGGATTGATTGATAAGGGAATAGGGAACTTTTTGCTAGGTATATGTCAGTGATGAAAGTATTACAAGCAGGTCAAAAGTCAAGGCTCTCCGAAATTCTCTGATGTGTATTATGAAAGACTTGGTGTCCTTATCAGGGAATAATATTAGGATCAGGTTTCAGGGTAGGAGAAAATCCTACCCACTAAATGAGAACAAGAAAGACAGAAAAAAATGGAGACAGAAATTCGGAGGGAAGGAGAGAGAAAGCGGGCATTGATGTAATGAAAGTGATATGTTGATGTATTAAGGACCCTGGAGCATTTGAGAAAATATAACTGTTACTTACACATTGGCCCCCTTTTCTCATAGTTATCCCTGCAGTGCTAAGAAGATAAAGATTGGCTGATTCAGGATGGTGTAGTAGAAGGAACATTACCTAGCACAGTCAGAAATTCTACACTCGAGTCCCAATTCTGAGCCCAGCTAACTAGATGCTCATACATGGCATGAGCAAATTACTTCCTGTTTCTGGGCCTCAGTTTCTTTATCTGTAAAAAATAAAGGTGTTAGATTAGATTATCATGAAGATCTTTTAAATTCTAGTGGCTTATCATTGGTATTTGACATCCAGGAACAAATGGACATTTTCCCATACTCTGAAACAGAATCTGAAGAATGAACAAGCTGGAAGGAAAATCCAGAACTCAAATGGTCATCATACATACTTAGGTCTGATTTTAGATTTTTACCAGAAGCAAGATATTGATTTAAATTATAATTAAATTCAATAAGCCTCTATTGAGTATTTACTATGCACAGAGGTTTATACTAGCTCTTAAAAATAGAAATGTGGGAAGAGGTTGACATTTTTTCATTAATTGGATAGGGAAAAATATCCTTGAATTTTTATGTTACCTTTTGTTCTGGCTCATAATGATCTGCATGATTATTCAGAAAAGTATGAAAATACTAACCATAAATAGACACCTTGGAACAGAAGCCTATGAATCTACCAGACTGGGTCTATAAATAAATCATTTAATTTTAGTCTGAGGGCATTTTCTTTCTCTCTGTCTGTCTCTCTCTTTCTCTCATTAGGAGGATGAAGTGGCTATGACTAAAAAGCTATATTGGGGAGAGTTTCCAGTCACTTTACCTAAATTATCAGGAACTGAGATGGCCAGCAAATGGCTCTGAAGAAAGGAATCCCAGAAAATAGTAACCGGAATCATTGCCCATTAGGTATTACCAAGTCCCCAAAACAAGCAGAAAAACACTTTTTCAGTAGAGATTCCATACCCAGAAATGAAGAAACTCAGCGAGAACACCCAATGATAGCATCAAAAGACAATGAAGGTAGTGAAGAATCAGAATTATAGCTCTAAGCATATTTCCTGGTCACATTTTTTCTCTATGAACATGTCCTTCATGCACAATACCAAAATATGTCAAATTTTCCCATTAATGGTGAATATATGTGTAAAAGAATGCATTCCAAGTACATAGGGAATAGATGTTCTATTGTATCTTCGCTCCCCCCATGCTATTTCATCAAATGCACTTGCTTTGAACTAGTTATTTCTTCTTGCTGTCTAGAAACAATTTAACATATTGATATAATGTATCAATTACATTATTGTAGTTATTTTTGGTGGGAGCTCATGAATTGATTTTGAGTGGATGAAAATAAGATATTTTGAAATTAGTTCAGAGGTCCCTTTTATGAAACAGAATGCCCCAGGTCCTTCATCCCTTAAAAAAAAAAAAGGAAAAATAGTCTTTGGCTTAGAGTCATAAGGCTCTCACTTTAGTATTCTCAGATATTACTAAATACATCTGACTTATACTTTCTATATAAGGAGCATACAGGAACAAAAACCATATAACAGCAGCCTGCAAAAATGGCAAGAGATTAATCCATCGCTGGTATCTTTATAACTTGAGTCCAGAGCGTTTGAGTGGAGATGAAAAGAGGAGTGAATAGCTCACTCTTTAATGTGTAGCAAGATCACATCAGAAGATCACACCATAGCTACAGTCCCCATACTCGCAGCATGTGTTCAAAGTGTAACAGGGACAGACTGGTGATCAGAGCTCACGACTTCATTCTCACAATTAAAAAAAAATATGTGCCCTTGGCTGCAATGTAAATGAATATCCTATTATATTGTAGGAACCTGTATGTTCTCTTCTGACATTTCATTCCCTTTGCTTTATAGTAAAAAAGAGTTCAGGTATATGAGATTGGACTAACAGAGAAAGGGACCTGTGTTCACCACACAGGTAAGGGCCAAAGAAAACAATTTGTTTTTTTTTAAAGTCAAAAGAAAATAAACTAGGAGTATTACATAGGAAAGCAACACAGCTAGTGTAGATGTACAGGCTTTGTGAATAGTTGGCTCTGGGAAGTTCTCTAATGCCAGAAAGAAAATTAGGCTGTGTTTATTGGAAAACAACAAATTATCTCACAGAACATGCCCAATGAGGGTTTATAGGGATTATTAGTTCACTGTGAAATTCAGATGAACAAAAGTTTTTGACCATGCACTGCATTTTAATGCTGAGTAATTGAGAAAGATGCAGGGAAAAGACCTGAGCCCTTTCCTCAAACTGCTTATTATAGAAAACATTTAAAGGACATCACAAAACTGTTAAATTATGTGTGGTACAATAAGTGGTCAGAGATGTTAGGCTATAGAAACAGATCATTAGTCAGGGATTGTGTTTCACTAGTTCATTTTATTTAATTGTAGTTAATTGGACATTTTTTAAAAAGTTAAAAATATAGAATGCTTCATCAATTTCATGTCATACTTGCACAGAGGTCATGCTAATCTTTTTTGTATCATTCCAATTTTAGCATATGTGCTGCTGAAGCAAGCACCAATAATGCACTTTTGTCTTTTACTGCTCCCTAATTGTTTTACATGAACAAATTTTGTTTCATATACAACTTTTAGAGAATGAATTTCATAAAATTATTTCCCCCTTGTGCTCCCCACAATGAGCACATGATAAATGTTCAATAAAAAATGAAATAAATATCAAAAAGTATGGGAAGGGAAGGAAAAGGCTTAAAAAGAGGGGGAGAAATGGAAAGGAAAGTGATCTTTCAACACCAGTTGGAAAGTACCTCATTCCCCTTTTGGGAAAATCTAATTTTTAAGTTTTCCTCACATTAGGTTTAAATTTTCACAAATTCCACTCTTAATTCCTAGTTCTATCATCCTAGATTGATTATTCTTCCAAATCTAGGCAAAACTCAATTCTATGAATGTGTATTTAACATCAATATTGGCTGATTTAATCTAGACTCTGGGAATACAAAAATAAAAATCACACCATCCTTGTCTTCAAGGAGTTTGAATTCTAAGAAAAAGAAAAGAGATATAATATGTGAGCAGAGAAGTATAAATAAGGTATTCTGTAATGAAGCAAAGAAAAGACCTAGACCAAATCCTCTAGGAAGAGAATTTATTTAACTGGATCTATCAGGGAAAGCTACATGGAGAAATAAAGGCAGAGAGACAGAGATAGACAGATAGACATAAATGGAAACAAGGCAGAAACAGAGAATGATCATGAAGAGCCAAAATGTCCAATACACATATTATATAATCACAAAGGAAGAAGGAAGGGAGTTTGGTAATGGGCAGATACAGAGTTGGGAACTGGCAATAGGAAGCAAGAAGTATGCTACCTTCTCTTTGTCTAGTGTGGCAGCCTGTGTTAGTGAAGGAGCATCTAAGATATTCAAAAGATTCAGGCTCATGAGAGGTCTACCCCCTTTAAAGAAACAAAACCATCTATGGCAGACCTCTTGGGCCAACTGTTCAAAGGCTTCTTTGATAAAGAGAATGCTGGGACTGAGATACTGACAAGCTAGAGCGCTC
The DNA here is from genome assembly GCF_048593235.1 of Sminthopsis crassicaudata. Lineage (NCBI taxonomy): Eukaryota > Metazoa > Chordata > Mammalia > Dasyuromorphia > Dasyuridae > Sminthopsis > Sminthopsis crassicaudata. The sequence goes on along the minus strand of NC_133619.1, from coordinate 498,347,976 downwards.
TCCCCTAAATAACTTCCCAGTCCTGTTTCTGTCTCTTTAACTTCAAGATTCCAATCTGATTTTTCTATTGCTCAACATCTACTCCTAGCTTGATCTAGATTCCCTCACCTTCTGAGTATGATCAAAGCTAAAAGCTGATTCCTTATCTCTCCGTAATCTCTGCTCCAGTTCTGATTCCTGGTTCACTCCTAAGAATAAAGGTACAATTATTCTGGACCACCCAGTGTGGTCCTGCTCTACTTTATCTTCAACCATTGACTCTTGATTTTCTTTCAAGTAGGGTTGGGATGGCTCATGTGATTATAAGAATGTGAGAAAAAGGTTCACAATTATTTATGACTTTATAAGCCTAAAAATCATTTTTCCATATGTCATCTCACTTAATTGTCACTACAACCCTTTAAGACATTTTACAAAGGAGGAAACGGGTTCAGAAAAACTAGTGACTTTATAAGAGTTTGCATTTTATGTATGAGTTTTGTACACAACTTCACTTAGATGTATAGTCTATTGAATGAGCATCCAAATCCCCCTTCCCTTTCCCACCATGTCTGAAGTTGGAGATAACATTTGTGGCTTTTCTTCAAGGTCATGAAGAGATTTATGATAGAAGCAGGATTTGAACTCCCTGCCTCATGGTGGTCTAGTCTATGCTTGAGCTCTGCCACTTGCTTACAGTGAATATAAATCCTTCATTTCCTGTTAAGCAGATGTGTTGCTGAGCTAAATCACATTATATTTTCCCCAAGCCATTATCTGAACTCAAAAAACTTATTTGAGTCACTGAATATTTGGTACAATACAGCAAAGGAAAATAGGATAGTTTCCACAATCTCTAGCAAAAACAATTAAAAACTATAACCTGTGCTTTGATGGAGTGAATCTCAGAAAACTTTCCATTTCTGCCACCCCTGTGACTTTCGATGGACCACTTGGACCTTGGCTGCTTTAGGAGGAATTTTTAAGTGTTCATTTAAAAACTGATCAACTTAATGATATAAATATAGGTAATATTTGTACCCACAAAACTTTACATATATCATTCTCATTTGAAATTCAGAGACCTATGAGATTGGTACTACAGGTATCATTAGACTTATTTTCCACACGTAGAAAGGCTGTCACCCCAAAACACAGAGCTAATAAGTGTCAAAGCAGGAATATGAACACAGGGCTATCCTGACTCCAGATATAGCAGACTATCCTTCAAATCATGCTTCCTCTACAAGGAATCCATGGTGCTTAATTTTTGAGACTCTTCCTTGCTTATCTTATATGTTGTAAAATTAAAGGTGATCTCCAAGTCTGAGTTTGTCTTCATGTCTAACCTTTGAATTCCAGCAGACCACTGTTCTCAGTTGGAATGACTTCTCTACTTTTCTCTGGACTGCTACAGGCTCTTATTAGCCCTTTGACTTCTTATTAATAAAAGAGACTAATACTAGTTCCCTCAGAGCAGGGCTGATTCAGTCCCTGCTGGCAATTTGTCTCCCTAACCATATGGTGACCTGTGAGCAACAGACATGGTAAAACATTTAGGTATGAATAAAGGTGGTCATTCTCTATCTGCCCATAGTTCCTGCTGAAGTTCCCGGATTTCTTGAGGTTGCCTGAGAAGATGTGACATTAACATTTCTATTAATATCTTGGCTAATAAAAAAGAGCTTTCTTCTTTGGATTGGTGGGTTGAAAAGAAGGGGGGGAAAGCTCATCTCCATTGAGGTCTCCTGGGATTTTACAGTCATATTTTCCAGGGCAATGTTTAACCTCTGATCTATGTGGCTGAAGCCATTTGTTTCTCTATGACTGGGTGCATGGTTTGGTTCCCAGTAGCTTCAGGGGACACATTCCGACCTTTTACTCTTGGTGCAATTACCTTCTAATTCCAGCCTGAAGGATGACTGATGAGATCAACTCTCAAGTATTTCAAAGTAACTCTTCCAGCCCTTCCCCCCCCACCAAAGACACACACTTCTCTCTCCCAAAGGAAAAAAAAAAAGATGCTTCATTGTCAAAGAGTATAAATGTTTCATTAATTTGGCAAAACATTTGTTATGGGAGAAGAGAGACCCAGCTGAATTCTCTCCATTTCCTGGGCCAAGAATGAAGTCAGAGGTAGTTATAACTGCTGATCTTTATTGAAGAAGGAAAATAGCTAGGCTTTATGCTCTGAAAGGCTCACAAATCTGAATCTCAGCATTGAAAAAATGGAAGATTTCAAACTTATTGAGGACAGGCGCCTAACCACCACCATGCCTAAATAAAATGCATTGTAAATAGGTTCTTAAATATAGCTGTTGAATGAAAGACTGATAGATCTACAGAAGAGCAAGGATTGTTTGATTTTTGACTCTGTATTCCAAGCACCTAGCTCAGAGCTAGGTACATGGTAGGTACTTAGTAAATACTTGTTGATTATATTACTGCAATGAATTTTAAAGAACTGAATAATTTTTGCAACATTTATAACATGGGTACTGAGTAATTATTGAACCAATGGTCTATGGAGGCAGATTTAACAACATATAGTTTTGGAGTTTAAATTAGGGAATGGAGGTTGAACCAAGCTGATTCTCTTCCAATAGAAGAGCCAGAAAGAAAAGCCTTCTTTTTCTGGAGAATCAATCAGTCAACAAGCATTTATTAGATACTTAACACATACTGGGCATTGTGCTAATGGGCTACAAGTACAAGTGGAAAAAAAGAAACAACCTTGCCTAAAGGAGCTTACATTCTAATAGAGGAAGATAGCACATAAAAGGAAGGTGAAAAATGCTTGTAAGGGGTGGGAAGTACATAGTACTTGCATGGGGTCATAGTAGAGAAAGATCACAGTACAGCATAGAGTAGAATAAGACATAGTTCTTAAATGGAAGTTCTCAGAGGAACCATTCATTCAGAGGGAAAGACCAAAGCATGAGGTGTCCTTCCACTATAGGAATTCCAGGTTTGGATTAAGGTTTCAGGGTGATAAATGTTTCCAAGTCATGGCAGAGAAAGGTCAGACTACATCTATCTAGAAGGGGAAAGAGAAGAAGAAACACAATGAGACAAAATTGAACAAAAAATATGGTGGTGGAATAAAACTGAAATTATCATCATATACACAGATACTTATTAAAATTAACTCTTCTCCAAAGTTAATTAGATCACAATTTTAACCTGATCTAGCCTTGTGTGCACTGACTACACTTTTAAAGATACCATGCTATAACAAAACTGGTCTCTGTGTGTGTTTTGTGTATGTGTGTGTGTGTGTGTTTCCCAATCATTACAACTGAAAACATTATAAGATTCATATATCCCTTAGGATGATAGATTTAGCCTAGCTCTACATCTGTCATCCTAAGGGCATACATTGAATCTTACAACTTTTTTCCCAGTTATATCTAAAAACAACATGTGAAAACAAAAATGTTTTTTTGGTTGAATTTTAAAATTGTGACTCATTTGGTCAATCACTAATGAGCTTCTGTTTCTTCACTTGTGCTTTATAGAATTCAAATTAAAGAACTTTGAAAAATTTCAAGTACTTTAAAAGTAATCTCTTTTTATAAGAACAGAAGACTTTGTTAAGCGAAGGGGAAAAATGAAAAAAAAAATTTAATATCAATATTACTTAGATCCTTTTATTCTTGAAGAAATAAAGCTTAGACATATTTGAGTAGCCAGGAGAGGATGATAAGAACTAAGTACTAAAATAGATTTCTAGCTCTAAATTAAATAACAGCTGAAATGAGAAACTCTAAGAAGAAAGTAGAGGAGAGAGCTCTTGACAAAAAAATTCATAAGAGAACAGAAAATTTCAGAGAACAGGTAAAAATCTTATCATAGGCTTTTGCTACATTCTGATATTGTAAATTTAAAAAGGAAAGTTTCTTAGCCATTGTTCAAAATAACTAACTAAAGAAAGCTGAAAGGAGTGTTGTAATCATTGAAGTGAAGAGAAATGGAGATTTTTCTCTTAAGAGAAGAGGCTTACTAATCACAGCACTTCCAGGGAATTAGAAGATAGAGTTACAGGTGGTTCTGAAAATAACACTTGAGCTGAGGGTTAGAGGTAAAGCCAATAGGAAACTTAAAGGCCTGTATAACTCCCTTTAGGAAATATTAACCACAATATTCCACAGTAAATAGTAGATATTACTGAATGCTGGATAAGGGAGATATAACCTTTTTTCCCCCTGGGGAAGAAGTTTACTAACTATAGTATCTCCAGTGGATATTGAAAAGGATATTAAATGACCCAAAAGATAGTAGATAAATAAGACCAGATGGAACAGCAATTCAACATCTGTCAGGGAGCAGCTGAATACAATGCTTCATGGGGATCAGGTCCAGTAGAGAGCAGTGTGATATTAATAGAATACATCAGAAGCTTCACAGAGTCAGAAGTGTGAGCTGTCCTGTGTGTATGTGTCATGTTCATATGTGTTTACTCTGTGTCTGTTCTTTTACATGAATATCCTATCTATGTCTGTTTCCCATATGTGTGCCCTAAAGGTGATTCTTATGCACACCCACTCATCTTACTGAGTGTGATTATTTGTGAAGAAGTGAGTTAAAGATAGAATATTCCAAAAGAATGTTCCATTGGTATTTTATTGCGTTGCTATTTCATTAAATTACTTTGTTTTGAACTCTATTTCCTTTGGATAACTAAAACTCTACTAAACATCAACACATCAGTGAGAGCTTATGAATTATGGTTTGAAAAGAATTTTGGCCACAAAGTACCAAGAACCTGATGTAGTTAACTGAGGAATCATGGAAGAGGGTAGGGTCCAGATGTTACACACGTGGATTCATATACATGCAGAGAAAAAGATTTTCAATTTCTAATTTTCCATATTACTGAATAAGAGAAAGTGTACAGAACTGAAATGATAGCATACCCTAAAATCAATCATCAAAACATCCAAACACTTTGCTCATTAAGTATAGTTATTCTTTTCTTTTGATTTATCTTAAACTGAATGAATTCCTTAAGAACACGCAAACTGAGTATACAAGGAAGAAAATCGTAAACTTGTTAATTAGCAAGGGAAAACCAGACATGTACAGTGCACATGTGAATAATTCAGAGTTGATGGTATCCCTAGTCATATTATTTTTTCTCTATGTGATCAGTGTCAATAAGTAACTCCACATTCCCACACATACACACACAAAAAGGACACACACACACACACACACCATAAAGAACATTTTGACTTTGAACGTTGCCCATATCATCACAGCCAATGGCTATATGCTCATTTATTTACACCACACATAGAGTTAGTCTACAAAGGATAAATAGTATGATCTCAATGAAAGTGAGTTAATATTAACCAGATTGTTGTAATAATTCAAATCTAAGCTAAACTGCATTGTTCAGGTTTAAACTGGGAAAATGCAATCAAAAAATGAAGCTAGCATAAATACACTGATAAGGGAAATTTTCAGTTATGGAATATATTGCCAGTACCATGACTGGCAAAATCAAGTGAAGTTATCCTTAGTACCATTCACCTCACTTGTGAGTTACCTTTCCATCTTTAGCAATACAAGCATCTAGATACATTAGGTCTAGTTTCTTACAAATAATAGATAATCAATAAATATTGAATGAACAAATGACTAAAGAACGATGAATCAATAGTTGTTGTGTTTTTTTTGGCTGTCTAGTCTATCACAGCCCACTCTAGCCTGCTCTCCAGTGCAATGTTTTGAGTATCTTTGTTTCTGTCTATCTCTTTCTGTGTCTGTCTTTCTGTCTCTCTGTGTGTCTTTCTCTGTTTCTATATGAGTATGTATGTGTGTCTGCCTTTCTGTCTCTGTCTCTGTCATTGCCTCTATCTCTGTTTCTTTACACACACACACACACACACACACACACACACACACACACACACACATTCACTAACACACACATACATACATACTTACTGTCCAAACACATTAGCATTCTCTCATTTTCCTACTTCTCAAAGCTCCTATACCCAGCATTCTTGTGAGTCAATTCAAGCCAATATGAAATTAGCTGATAGTGGTATAGGTATTCTATCAGGTGGGCAGAGGAAATATTTTTTAACAGAAAGGCTTTTTAGCCCCTGTTAAGCAACTTTCACCAAGCATCCACTTAGCCTATCAAATATATAAGAGCAGCCCTATAACCCACATTGAGTCATGTCATGGCCTCCCTCCCACCAGTCAGATTTCCTAAAACATAAAGGGAGTATGATATGAAGGAAATAGTGTTAGATTTGTGGTTACTGAACTCTGGTTTGAATCCTACATTGTCATTTCCTAAGACTTGGGGGCATATTACTTAACCTCTCGGGGCTTGGTTGAATTAAGAGACTTCTTAGGTCCCTTACAGCTCTCAATCTATGAACCTATGACTCAAAGTAACCACAATAATAATTCCTTCTTACATTTGTATGTCACTTGAGAATTTTCATAGCATTTTCACAGGTGTTATCACATTCTAGACTCACAACAACCCTGTGAGGTATACCAGGCAGTTAGTATTATTCCTATGTTACAGATGAGGAAACAGGCTCAGGGATATTTAATGATTGACCCAAGTTCATGTTATTAATAAGTGGAGGAACTGGGACTTCAGCCCACAACTTTGATTCCAAGTCCACAGCTCTTTCCACTAAACCACATTGCTTCTCCTAGAGGCCTGAGGAGGATGATTGGGGAATGAATTAGAAAGTATATAGGCTAATCCAGGAAATCATATATAATGAACACAGGAGTGAAGCTATATGGCTGGCCTATTTTGCTCAGAGGAAGGGAACTAGTGAAACATCTCAAAATAGGGAGAGAAGACATCTGGAATTCACACAACTGCCACATCAAATTGTGAAATAGGAGGACTTCAAGGATCTCCTGGTTCCAACTCCTTCCTTTGACAAATGAGGAAACTGAGGCTTAAGGAGGTTGTGGCTTACTTATAAGTAATAAGAGGCAGAAACAAGATCATTTTGTCTTTTATTCCACCTAGACTGCTTCTAGGGTTATTTTGGCAGGAGGGATTATGTGGGTGTAGCAACATCTGCTATTCCAGGCCAGGGTGGCTGAAGAAAAGTGGAAATCCATAATCTCTTAAGGCCATACAAGCCTGCTCCATAAAAGTGTAGTTTCATATATCAGCTGCCCCTTTTATTCAGATCACACTGTTATTCTTCCTGCATCTGTTTGCAATCACTCATGCCATAGCTCCCTGCTAACAATCTAGCGGACAAAAGGCTATAGTGCAGCATGCAGGGTAAATTCCTCATCTCCGCTTGCTTTTCATAAAGCTAAGGCATCATTCAGCCCTTTAAACAATGCAATTTCCTGATTTTCTATCAGAATCTGGGGATGCAACTTAGAGTCACCTCATCAATACCTTTCTCCCTCCCTCTATAAAAGAAGAGGAACAAGTGTTTTGGGTAGAAATGAGTTAACTGTAGATTTCTTTTTTTTTCCCCTTGTGATGGTTGATAGAAAGCATCCAATAGACAAGTTTGTAAACTCAAACCCTGAGTACTTTGACAGTCTCCAACAGGAATCTAATGAAAGCTTAAATTAATATATATATTTCACATAGATTATTTTGTCTCCAACAATAACTTGTGAATTAATAAACATATTAATGTACCCATTTTGCAGATGAAGAAATTGAAATTTAGAAAGTAGAATAATAAATCATATAATATATTATTTATTTATTTATTTATTTTTGAGGCTGGGGTTAAATGACTTGCCCAGGGTCACACAGCTAGGAGATGTTAAGTGTCTGAGACCAGATTTGAACTCCGGTCCTCTTGAATTCAAGGCTGGTGCTCTATCCACTACGCCACCCAGCTGCCCCAAATCATATAATATATTAAGGTTTGAAAAGTACTTTCTCTACAGCTCTACTACTATTCCCATTTTGTGATGTGGAAATTGAAGTTAAAAGAAGAGGCTATTACTTATCCAAAAATGTATACACTATTACTAAATTCTAGAACTTAGATTCTTACTCGGATCTTGTCTGATTCCATGTCCAAATTATTTTTTTGTATTATAATACCCTGCTTTCTTACACAGGCAAAAAAAAAGTGAGGTTATTTTCTTAAGATTACCTGGCCCTTTTAAAACGATCTCAGCATCCTGTTATATTCTATGGTAAATAAAGAGATATTTAATCAAGGTCAGTGCCTGTACATGGTATACCTCAAGTCAGTGGTGCCAAACTTAAAGAGAAATGATTCCTTAAAGGCTATGTTTTGAATTAGGAAACTATCAATTGACATTATGTATATTGTATTACATTTTCATTTATTTTGCAACACATTTCCCAATTATATTTTCATCTCAGTGGCAGAAGGTCTTAGAACAGGCTCCATTAAGAAAATGAGATTTGTGTCTGAAAGAAAAAAGTCAGAGATAAGGATGGAAAGCAGTCAAGATATGAGTGACATCCAGTGAAAAAGGACAGATAGGTAATGTGTCTTGTCCCAGGAAGAGCAAGAAGACCAGTGAAATTGCATCAGAATTATGAGGAGAGGAATCAAAAGTAATAAACTGGAAAGATAATAAGAGGACTGGTGATAAAAATATGTAAAAAGAAAACAGGATTGTATTTTTGATCATGGCAATGATGGGGAGACACTGAAATTATTGAGTTAGGGAATGATATTGTCTAATCAACACCTTAGAAGATGGACAATGATAAGCTAAATTATTCCCTATTTTCCAAACAGAAATATGTTTCTCATGCTCGTGCTCTACTATATTAAATCTGGATGAGTTGAAGAAAAGAGAACCAAATTGTTTTGATATCCTTTTAAAGTTAAATACTGGAAAATGAATGAAGTATTGGGATTTTCATTTCCAGAACCCTCTCCATCTACTTAGCAGCTATTGTTCCTGTTGTGCACTGTCCTACAGTGATAATAGGATGATTGGAGCATCTTAAAATTGTCAACTGATGCCCAATGCATTATTTTTGCAACATGTTACTTAAGCACTGGATTCATGTCTTTACTTTAAGTCCCTAGCATCCCTTAATCTCTTCTTTAGTTCAGTCATTAATTCAATAATCATTCATAAAATGCCCACTACTTACCAAACACTATATTAAACATTAGCAGCAGTATTTTAAGTGTTGGGTTTAAACAAACAATCAAATCTTCCAACAAGATAAGTTTCTTACTGCCAATAAAAAGATAGACAAAACACCAATAACAACTTTGATTCTTCTGCTATATTTTGCACATCATTCTGCTTCCCATGAATTTATTTATCTTAACATTTTTTAAAGGAGCATGAATCTCCATTATTGAGGAAAGACAAAATCCCTACACACATATATATATATATATATGTGTGTGTGTGTGTGTGTGTGTGTGTGTGTATTTATGTATGAATATATTTATTCATTGAAATATTAAAATAGATCTATGTCATTCATCTTTCTCTAGTAGATTTATTCCAAGGGCATGGAGGGAGCAAATACAAAGGAAATTTATTGTTAGAGATAGAGACATCCAAGGTTATTTCCATGGGCCATGCCTTTGTTCTAACCAGGTGACTGGACAGTAGCTTGGGCAAGAAGCCAGAGTACAGAGGAGATAACTTTACTAGTTATGCTACCTGAAGTTGTTATATTCCATTTGAAGCTTTGTAGTCTAGTGAATAGGATTAGGAGTCTAATCCATTCTCTGCAACTATGAGTTCAGTTTCTTGGGGATATAATTTAGCTTCTCTGAGCTGTGGTTACTAATCTGTAAAATCAAGGGAGTTGGACTGGATGGCCTCTAAAGTCTTGTTTTGGCTCCAACTCTATGATTTTATATAGGCACTTCCTCCCACTACCACCATCACCAAAGGCAAGATTCATATTAGCCCTATCCCATTTTCACCTACACTGATTCTTTAAAAAAATAATAACAAAAACAAACCCAAAAAACCTTAATTTCCTCCCTAACTATCCTTAATTAACTCACCTGAATAGGAAAATTGGGTGAAGGAAAGAAGAGAGGAATGCAGAAAGTGGAATTTGTTCCTAAAGAAGGGAAGTAAAGGAAAAGGGATAGTATATGCATTTATATAGCACCTACTACATGCAAAGTGCTATGCTAATCTCTTTGCAAATATTATCTGTTTTGGTCTTCACTTGATGGAAGAAAACCTTGGAGGAAACACAGGGATCAGAAGATCCTTTACAAGTCCATTAACCCACCTGAGTTTTAATTCACCAATCTATAAAATAGGTATACTCACAATTATACAATTGACTTCAGGAGATCATTGGGTGGTAAAGGTCTGTAAGCTGCAAAAGGCAATACAAAAGTAAGCTATTATTGCTCTTCTATTCATGACGTACTGCATGATATAGAAAGCTTCTGAATATATGTTAGGGAAGCAAAAGTTCTAGTGTGCCTAACCATATCAGAAATATTTGAAAAATTGACCCATGGTTAGACTCTTGACCCAGGATCAGTCTCTCTAAGCCTGGAGAGGTTCAGTACTAGAAGGCTGACCACTAACTCTTAGGTACTTAAACCATGGTAACTCGGACTACCAGGTTGTGGGTTCTTGGGATCATGGATCTTAAGCAAGAAAAGACTTTGGGGATCATGTGGTCCAATCTACTTATTTTTATCAATAAATACCTGAGGCCCAGGGGATTTAAGTGAATAGTCCATGGCCAAAAAAAAATTGTTAGAAGTGAGATAAACCCAGATTGTCTGATTCCAGAATCAATGATCTATCTCTATCCACCATATATTTTTAAAGGTGGTGCAGCAATGTGATACAGCAATAGGGAACACAAAATTATTAAATCATAGGCCTTGTGAAGATGAATAAATTAAGCACTTAAAACAAGAGTGAAACAGTCTGTCCTCAAGAAGCTTACATTCTAGTAAAGAATGCAGCACACACACACATATACACACACATATAATTCTAAACTATTCTTAATATAAAAGTTATGATATACTCTATAGATTTAATTCACATTCTGATCCCTTTATTAAGAAAGATGCTTACCTATATAAAATATATAAAACACAGAGAGAATGTATACAAAATGATCACAAGATTGTTGTGGAAGAGAGGATACTAGCAACTGAGAGGCTCATGAGAGACTCATCATCACACTGGCCTTCCCCAAGACAAATGTTGACTCCCTGGTGTTGGTGGAGGAATGTGCTGTCTAGATAAATCTGGCCACTTTATATAAATCTGAGCCTGTGCCACTTCAAAAGGTAAAAAATAAAGTGTTTCTTTGAAAAAGACACCAGGCCAGCTTGGCGGCTGTCTCAGCCTCTGGTCTACAAATTGCAGACACAGCAACCCTGCCTCCAAAACTACCAGCAGGGTAGGCCGGAGGTGGTAGTGACGATTGGCAGGGGGAATGGACGCTCTCCCTCCCCCCACCGTCCTTGTTTTTTATTTGGTCACTTGGCATCCCCTAAAAGGGTTCTGCTGCTTTTTACAAGCTCCCACAAAGGACCTGCAGTCTTGTGAGAATGCTGATCAAAACCATATTCAGACTGCCTCCCACTACTGCCTCAAGTCTATCCTTCCTTCCCGAGGAGGGTAGCTTTTGTGCCAGAACACCCTCTCTCTCCCATGTACCCTTCACCCCTGGCATTGGCCAACCTCCCCCAGACCCCTGTCAATGGTTTGTCTAGCCCCATTAAGGAAACTTATGGCCCCATTGCTTTCTCCTTCGGCTTGACTAAATACTGAGAGATATGGGACTAATTTATGTAAGGATTGGGAGTTCAGGGATAAGGAAAATAGTAAAAGGTGGAATGAAAAGAGGGAAAGAAAAAGTGTTTAAAAGAAAGCAGACCTCATGATTGTGGGAGAGACATGGACTTTTTCTTCCCCTCTTTTATTAGCACACATGAGGTCTCCAAGCCTGCTGGTGCCTCAATCTGGTTTGCATTTGCTCAGCCATGATTTTAGCTGTTTCTCTCGATAATTTGACTTGATTACTCTCTGAAAGGGCAGACAGAGCCTGGAGTAGCCCCACTCTCGTTTACCTGTCACTCTTGACTCTGCTTTCATTTTTTAGTTGTCATTGAAATCCTGCCCCCATAACGATTGGTGGGCCTATGATCCAGGCCAAGGATTTCATAGAACAGGAGGAAGAGATGGATTAGCTACCCTCTTCCCTCAGTCAGAGGTTTTGGACACAGACTATTTGATAAAGGAATACAAGTCCATCTCCCATCTGACATGCAGCTGGACCAACAAAGTCCCCTTCAGGATAAGTCTTGGCATTTTTCATTACTGAGAAAGGAACTGAATCAGAATATAGATGCACACACTTTCAGAGTTAGAACAGACCTTAGCAATCATAATTTTTACAATGAGGAAAATAAAAAACAGGCAGTGGAACAAACTTGTCTCATGTCACACAGAGGGTTGGTTGATGAACAAGAACTGAAATCTCTGTGTACTTGATTCTTAATTTTTGATTTTTGGTTAGTGTCTCATTCGGATACCATGAGGGCACAGATTCTTTCATAAGGAAAACTATAAAAGTCATCTACCTCTCAATGCACCAGATTTAAGTCATGCCCTAATCTCTTCACTGAGATGGACACAAATATCAATGATCATCTAATGTATGGTTTAATGTCATATGTGTTTTAAGTCTCAACTCATGTGGTCTTGGCCAAGTGATTTATAATCTCCAGATCTCAGTTTTCTCATCCTTAAAAAGAAAGTGGAGATGATTAAATATTCTCAAGGGTTCCTTTTAGGTTTAAATCCAGTGATCCTGGGAGGTAATACATTTGACTTCTTCCAGCTTAATCACTGAGGAGCTGTGAGAATATAGGTATCTATTTTAGCTCCTGCTTATAATATGGCTTGAGATTTTTGAAAGCTGGAGAAATAAATCAATTTCAAAGAACATAATATTGCTAAAGATTGAAAAATAGAACTCTCCACTAAAAAAAAAGTTATACTTCCTTCAAAAGGCTAAAATCTCCTGTTTTATGAAATGAAGACATAGTATTACTCCCTTCTGGTCTCAGAGGGATACTTTAAAATTGAACTGACCAGATTTTACCCAGCTTGTAAATTATTCTTTGGATTTAAGTCAAGCATGGTGGTTTCTTAGCTATTTCTAGACATTAGGGTGTGCTTACATTGTTGGGGATAATCACTTCATGATAGCAGGGTGAATTACATAGATTTTTTTTCATTGAAAACATCCTCAGAACAAAAATGTTTTCCAAGTCTTTGTCAATTCAATTCAATCCATTTTGAATCAACTTAATTCCAGATATTTATTGTGCCTGCCATGCATCTAACACTGTGTGATAAGCATACAAAAGAAGAATAAAACATAATGCTTCTGCACTAATGGAATGCACAATGTAGTTGAGGGGGTAAGGAATGCTCATAGGAAACAAAAAAGAGCAAGTACTTGAACAAATCCGACTCTAGATTGTTCATTTTCCAACTCTGCCATAACAATGTGAACTTGAGCATTCTTCTTAAACCTCTCTAGGTCTCAGATTCTTATTTGTAAAATGAGAGTTGGATTAGATCCCTTCCAACTCTAAATCTATTGTTAAAATCTTTGTGTCAAAAACAGAATTTGTTGTATGTACCCTCACTCTTAATTCAGGACTTCATCACTTCCTTCTATCCTGGACCATTGTAATGGTCTTGTAATTCACATGCTTTCCTTTAATCCTTTTCTCCAAGCTATCCTCTGCACAAGTTCAACTGATTTATTATTCTAAAACACAGATCTGAGGATGTTAGACTCTCCCCACCATTTCCCCTTCTTAGGAGGTACCAAATACCTCTACTATAAGACACAAAATCCTCAGCCTGAGCCTTTCACACTTATTTTTCAGATATTATTTCTTATTACTCCTCTACATTTACTTTCCATTATAGTCAAGCTGGCCACTTGTTATACTTCAAATGGGTTTGACTCTGTGATTGAATTTGGGGTTTTCTTGGCAGAGATACTGGAGTGGTTTGCCTTTTCCAATCCATTTTATAGATACAGAAACTGAAGCCAACAGGATAAAGTTACAATAGGGTCACACAATTATTAAGAATCTAAGGCCAGATTTGAACTCAGGAAGAGGAGTATTCCAGACTCCAGGAGTAGTACTACATACACTGCACTACCTAGATGCCCCAACTGACTGGCTACCTTCTCTCTGTACATCCCATTATAACTGGTAGCTCTCTGTCTTTGCATATCTTGTTTTCCATATGTGAAATGCTTTCCTAACTAACTGCCTAGGGGAGTTCTGCAGTCAGCTCCAACATGGTGGCTTGCGAGAATTTAAAAATCTGAAAACACCACAAATCCAAAGCTTGATTTATTGTTTTATTTAATGTCATGTTAATAATGCAGGTTAAAATTTAAATGTGTAAGTTCATACATGTTTGTTTCCAGAGAGCCAGGTTGTTAAACATGTACCAGAACACCTTTGTATTGCTCTAAATTTTAGATGAGCTCAGCAGGATTGCAGCAGACTCAATAAAAGAAGTCATCATCAGACTGGAGGCCTGTGACTGTAGGGTAATAATCATAATAATAAATTATAATAATAAGCATTTATCTAATTATGTAATTTATGTAAGCATTTATGTAATTTATATGCGATGATTGCACAATGAATAGAATATCAGTCTTCCTGACTCCTCTTACTGAGTTCAAATCTAACCTCAAACACTTAGTAGCCGTATGACCCAGGACAAATCATTTAACCCTGTTTGCCTCAGTTTCCTCATTTGTAAAATGAACTGAAGAAGGAAATGACAAATCACTCCAAGTATCTTTGCCAAGAAAACTCCAAAGGGGGTCACAAAGAGTTGGACATGACTGAAAACCAACTATAAACAACAATGAAATACATTTATATAAATACTTATGTTATTTATTATTTATACTATTATAAGTATTTTATTATTTATTTATAATACTTTAAGATCTGGAAAGTGTTTTACAGCCATTCTCTCATTTGAGCCTCATTAACACCCCTACTTCTGCTTTTTAAATGTTTAGCTTCCTTCAAAAGCCCAGTTTAGAGGCCATCTCTTGCATCAGACCTTTGCTAATAAACATTCTCTCTCTTCTTAAAATGACTACTTTGCATTACTTTGTATTCACTTTTATTGTATATTTTGCATACATCTAGTAGAATGCAAACTTCTCATCGGCAGGTACTAATTTAGCTTTTTGGTTTTTTTGTTTGTTTGTTTTTTGTTTTTTTCTTCTTATATCTCCTGGAGTTAGTACAATGTCTTATCCATAACAGCCACTCACTAGATGTTTGTAGCTTGAACTGAATTAATCCCTACCCTTATTATGAACCTTAAGTCCCTCTCAAACAGTGGTTTCTCTGTAACTTACAGAGGGACTGTAGAGAGGGATTATATAGGGACTATATAGAGATTGAAAATGTTATATGACACACACCTGACTTCAACTAGGTGGCTTGGTGAGGTAAGGTTATAATTTTCTTTTTTTTTCTTTTTTTATTCAGTTATTTTATCTTATTTTTATTAGTATTTTATTTTTCCAAATTCATGCAAAGACAAATCCCAACATTCACCCTTGCAAAATTTAGTGTTACAAATTTTCCTCCCTCTCCTCCCTCACTCCTTCTCCCCAAGACAGCAAACAATACAATGTAGGTTAAACATATAAAAGTCTTCTAAACATATTTCCATAGTTAATTTTCTTAAAGACAGTGACACTATGATATTAATTCCTGCATCACTCATGATACCCAACACACTCATGAGTACACAAAAAGTATTCAATAAATATGTATTAATGAATTAGCTTAATCAGAAAAATCTAATTTAATGAGTTCAAAGTGCTAAAAGGTTTTGATTCCTGTAAAGGGCTTTCTAATATGGATAGAAAGTAAGACCTAGAGCCAGGAAGATCTAAGTTCAAATCTCACTTCAACTACTTACTAGCTGTGTGAATCTGTGCAAGTCATTTAATCCCCCTTTCCTCAGTTTTCTCATCTGTAAAATGGGGATAATAATCATACCCTCCTCAGAGGATTATTGTGAAGATTAAGTCAGATAATAATTGTAAAGTGCTTTACACAGTGTTTGGCACATAGTAAATGCTACACAAATGTTAGCCATTTTATATTATTAAAAGTGAAGAATTATTGCAACAAAATCTGAAGAATTATTCAAATTATTTCATGCTAGAATTTATTTCATAAAATATAGCTCTTAATTAGTGTCCTGGTAATTCTACTTATCCAACTCCTACTCATCTGTCAAGGCTCAGTTCAAATTTCTCTTACGTCATATTGTCCCTTTTCCATAGCAGCCCACACTGATTTCTCAGTTCTCTAAGTTAATATGATTATGGTATTATTAATAGTACTAATTATTTTTCTACTAAAGTTTTTCAATGTTTCATCTTGATGGGTTGAAGGTCCTGAATTCTTGAAGTGTTTTGTGATAGCAAAGTGCAGCTTATCATAATGCCTATCAGTGTGAAAAGCTTTTGAGTAAGAATTAAAATTGAAACTGTCCAAGGTCATCCATGGCCTAATCTCACTGAGTGTACAAAAGATCATCACCAGATTTAATGATATGTAATGATTTTTTTTGTATTCATAACAATGCTCAAGTTGATTTGCTAATTTGATGCCTACTTCAATGGATGGAGTGCAACACAATTCCTCAATGCAATCACAGATCAATGAAATAATATTAATATAACATTTTTAAGCCTTCCTAACATTTATTTTGGATTATTATAGCTCATTTTAGAAACCTTGTCTTAGCTGATCTTCCCAACAACAACCTTAATTTAAGGTAATTTAAGTGATATTTACTTCCATTTTACAGCTATGGAAACTGAGAAATGGAGAAATGACTTGACTTACACAAATGCCAACATAGCTAGTTAGTGTGAAGACAACTCTCTAATCCTTGTCCAAGACTGTGTCTACCAATCTAGTTAACAAACCATTTATTTTCTGCATCATATATTTTGTAGACCTAGGAGCTACCATGTTCCAAAATAAGAACTGGTGCATGTACTGTCAATTCAATCCTCATATATTTTCCTGTTTTGTGTTGCCTCATACTCAAAAGTGTTCTGGGTTAATGACCAATTTTCTTTGGAACTGAGATCCCATTATCATAGGTAAGATAGTTTTTTCTCCTCTTTCATTAGTCTAAGAGAGGTATTAACTATCTAGTCAACTCCCATGGATTATCACCATCCTACTTTAGGAAATTCTTCTATTCAGTCCATCCACAATCCATGACTCATTGATTGACCTCTCTCCAAGTCTCTAATGTATTAGAAGTCAGTAGGAATAAATTTAAGGGGAGAGGCAACATTGAATGATAGAATTATCCTGAATTGGTCTTAGAACCGAAAACTCATATGTTCAAGCCCTGATCCTGATAGGAGCTATATGTTCCCTGGCTAGAAAGGGAGACCTTTAAAGTTCTCCAGAAAGCTTTCTAAGACTATAATTATCAATGAGGGTGTTGAGGAAGGGTGTAGGTGCATTGGAAGATAAAGTTCCCTTCCCCTAGAAGCTCACTATATCAATGAAATCAAAGATCCAATTATTGTAGTATCGAGGCCACAGATAACCCAAGGCTAATAACTATGTGATCTAGGTAGATCTCTCCATGTTTTTAGACTTAGTTATTTTTCTGTAAAATTAAAAGCTTGGTCTCTGTTACCTCAAAGTTTCTGTCTAATTCTAACTCTAAGCTCTTATGATCTATGGGAGGCTAACGATCTTCTTTCATACTTATTTCCCACTGTAGGGACAACAGTTAAGTCAGAAGTTCAATTCTTGGTCACAACTATTTGTGAACTAAATAGCAACGTGTTCTTTTTGGTTTGTTCTGTTTTTTATGCTTACAAAGACCATTCTCTCAGCATCTAGACCTTTCTTTCCACATCAACATATGAGCTAGAATTTATATGGAACTTTATGGTTTTTAAAATGCTTTGTAGATATTATGTCATTTAATCATTGAAACATTTCTAGAAGGTAAACTATACATTATTTTAATTTTTGAGATGAAGTAAACATAGGTTCAAGTTTAAATAATTTGTCCAGGTTCCATAGTTAATAAGCCTTCAAGAGCAAATTTTAATTTGGGTCTTCCTGACTGTGGATCTAACACTCAAACTAGCATCACTGAGCTGTTTCATTGCATCTTTCATGCAGTACAGAAAAGCAAACCTATGAGACTTGATACACAGAGTATCAATTTCCATACTTTATATCCTTTTTCTCCCTACATCTCTGGCATTTATCTCACAGTCTCTCAGATTTCTCTTCAGTGAAAAGCAAGGCCTCCTTTCTAGAGTTAAGCAGATAATGTAAAAGAGAGACTCTACAAACAATTTTCTCTTATTACTTTTAAATCTTACAAACCAGATTGTTCTTGTTCAATCTGGTTGTTCTTGTTTCTTGTTCAAGAATTTACATAGGACAATTCCCCATTCCCCTTGTCTATTGATCCTGTAATGCCATTTTTTCTATAATTGCTTCCTCTATATACATCATATTTCATCAACAAGATTATAGACTCATTATGGACCAAAAATATTCCAATGTAAATGCTCTGAATTCAGAAAGCAAAGATAAGGATTAGATGAGAAATAAACTACTATGGACTAGCAGAGAATAACATGACTGAATTTGAGCTGAGAAAGCATGTTATTTATTTATTTTAATTGTTTTTAGTAATAGTTTTTTTTTTATTTTTAAAATACATACAAAGATAGTTTTCAACATTCATCCTTGCAAAACCTTATGAGATAGCATCTTACCAGAAATATGCCAGGCCCCAGGAAGAAGAGAGCAGGATTCCCCCAAAATGTGTTTTTAGGAAAATGCCCAGAAGAGGTAGAAGTAGAATAGTAGGGAAAATGGGAAAAATTTTAATATGAATTTAAGAAGTAGGCAAGCATGTAAGAGATACAGAAAATTTGTCAAGGCAATTCAGTGTCAAAGTAATTGACAACAAAGGAGAACCTAGAGGAAGCTATAATTTTTAGAGAGAAAAGTCAATAGAAATGTTCAGTGGTTAAAGCAAATTGTCCCTTTATGTGTTGCATTATAGAATGTCTTTTGGATCTATATTTAACTCCACCCACTCCAAGATAGATCTTTCTGTGTCTGACACCCATACAACACACACATGTACACTCACATGCATGTACATGTATACACATACATACACACGTGTGCACACACATGCACACCTGCAACCACACAAGACAATGTAATTATTATATTCTATCACATAAACACACTACCAATGGTTTAAAAGTGCCTTGCTGGCAGCAGGATTTAGTGGAAAGTGTCAGATCTTTGAAGTCAAAGGACTTGGGTTTAAATACTGATTAGTTACTTAACTAGTTAAGTTTAATTCTCTGCCCTTATGTTTCCTTATGATAAAATGAGAAAGTTAAACTATTAGATAATCTTGAAAGCATATATCAGGTGGCAATGCTTTGATCAGATGCTGCCCTGATGATTATCCTTTTTCAGTAAGCTTATAGTCCCAAGGACAATGATGGACATACAATATTTGGTGTTTATTGATTCTACTGTCTAGGCTTTTAATTGTAATGATGCATCAGTTTCAGAAATAATCAAAAAGGGCTTAGGATAGCAAATATGGTAGAAATCCTATAGCAAACAATTCTGTGTCCTAAGAAAAATGTCCAAATACCTCTAGGAAAGATGTTGATAGCTAGTCTGTTAGGCCTTCCCTTTCTCTCAGGGTATACACAAGCACAGGCCCAGGGTAGGTGGTGATTGGATGGAGGTGGTTTGGGAAAGAAAGGGGAGTGTTAAAAGAGTTTGACTGCTATAGCATTCTTCTTCTTTTTTATTTTATTTTATTTTAATTTAATTTTCATGTTCCCACAGTTTAAGAAATGAGGAGGATGGGGAGAGGAGTTCATAGAATCTAAACAGAGAGATGGAGAAAAGTTGACCAGTTCACAGTCTTGGTCACATTCCCTCTTCCCAAGGTTGTGAATGCTATGGTGGTATCTTAGTTTTGTAAATTTCCCTTTTTTGTTAGCAAACAAAAAAGCCTATTCAGAGATCCATTCATAGTGACACCCCAATTAATCAGGCCCTGTGTTACAAACTATATTCCAACTTATCTCTATGATTGTAAATTTATTTAATGGTCCCTTTGCCCTCAGAAACTCTAGAGCTCTTATAGCATTCTTTGTTCTCTTAATATCTTATGTCTGCTTCATAAAGGTGGAGAGATACAGGCAAGTTCAACTGGGAGCTTGTTTGTATTGTAAATAGATAATAAAGATAGCATCTTTATAGGAACACAGCAGGTTCATCCCACTTCTCTGTAATCCATAGGCAGATATGGTCAGGAACAAATGAATCCAATTACTTTTGTATGTTTCCTGCCTCCCCTGAAGTCTCTGCCACAATCCCCTCACTCTGCTAGCAGGGAGAGAACTGTAATACTTCTAAAGCTCAGGGGCAGGCAACCTTAGATTCTAATAGCAGAATGTTATTCAATCTCTCCATGGCTGTCTGTGAGCAGCTTATAGTAAAACCAGGCTTTTGGAAGATAAAGGGCACCCCACTGGAAAGAGTTGCATAGAGTATCACTGGGACCAAGATGTCTGGATTTAGTGCAAATAGACAAGATCAACAGCAACAAGGTTAACTGACTTACTCAAAGTTATACAAATGAGTCTGTGACATCCAGGAGAAACAGAGTGAATCTGTGGAAAAGGTGTTGGATTTAGAATCTGAGGACCTGATGTGTATGTATTCTTATATACAGATACACATGTGTGTTATTCTTGCATATGCATATAAACCCTATGTTATCTATACACGCATATATAAACTCATATAAATACATAAGACAAACTTTGTATATATTCATATATATGAGTTTGTTATTTGTAAATATACATATTTAAACTTATAAGCACAATGTTATTTTGCATTATGTGTATACATACATGGGTTTTATCAGTATGCATGTATATAAACACATATAATCATATTTACATGTACAAGCACATATCATATATATGTATATATAAACATATTATATATGTGTGTGTATGTGAGAATGATAAGGACAAACGAATTAAGATATTACTCTCTTCATATCATAAATATAGATCCACAGATTGCCTAATAAAGTCAAAGTAAATTCAAGTGAACTTCTCATTAATTTGTTTATATTCTGCATTTTATATTCTTTCAATCCTTTTAGATCAGATATCAAAATGAAGGGCAGAGAGGAGGGAAGGAAGGAAGGAAGGAAGGAAGGAAGGAAGGAAGGAAGGAAGGAAGGAAGGAAGGAAGGAAGGAAGGAAGGAAGGAAGGAAGGAAGGAAGGAAGGAAGGAAGGAAGGAAGGAAGGAAGGAAGGAAGGAAGAAAGGAAGGAAGGAAGGGAGGGAGAGAGGGAGGGAGAAAGGAAGGAAGGAAGGGAAGAAGGAAGGAAGGGAAGAAGGAAGGAAGAAGGAAGGAAGAAAGTAAAGGAGGGAGGGGAGGAGGAAAAGTGGGAGGGAGGGAGGGAGGGAGGGAAGAAAGAAAAAGAAATATCTTTTATTACGTACTCAATATACATCATGCCCTTTTCTAAATGCTTGGGAAACAAATGTATAAGAAAAAAATCATCTTTGAAGGAAATAAGGCATTCTAATTTGAGTTCTAATTTTGCTGACAGTGTAATCCTGAAATTCTACTTTCCTTGTTTGGTACAGAGAATCAATCAATATCATCATCACCATCACCACCATTATCAATATAGTGTTTTTAACATTTTAAAAGTACTTATAAAATATTGTCATTTTATCCACACCAGAACCCTGGAAGATAGGTGCTATTATTTTCCTCTTTACAGGTAAAGAAAATGAGTCAGTTGGGGTAGAAATGCCATCTGGATCCAGAGAGAAAACTGTGGAAACTAAATGTGGATTAAAGAATAGTATTTTCACCCTTTGTTGTTTGTTTTCTTAGCTTTTTTTCCCCCTTCCTCGTGTTTTTTTTTCCCTTTTTGATCTTATTTGCTCTTATACATGGCAAATATGAAAATATGTTTAAAAGAACTGCACATATTAAACCTGTATCAGATTGATTGTTGTCTGGGGGGGAGGTAAGGGAAAAGGGATAAAATTTGGAATGCAAATTTTTACAAAAATGAGTGCTGAAAACAATATTTACATATATTTGGAAAAATAAAATACTAAAAGGAATTGGAAAAAAAGAGAAAGAAATTGAGTCAAGTAGGTTAGATAAAATTCCTTGCTCAAATTCATACATTTTATACATATCTGAGGCAAGATTGGAATTCAGGTCTTCCTAATTTTGGATCTATTCTTCTATTCACTATACAATTAATCTGCCTTTTAAAAAATCTATGATCCTAAGTCATTTGACTCTGGTGTGAGAATGATGAACTAAAAATCAGGATTTTTCAGGGATGAAGAAAAAAAAAAAAGACAGCAAAAATACCCTGGAGATGAAACATCAATAAACAGAAAGTTTTAAGCCTAACTTTGCAACTGGCCTACTGTGTGACCTTAAGTAACCCTTCTGTCGGTATTCATTTCTACATTTCTAAAATAAAAATAATTTTGCATAAAGATATATGTCAATATATAATATATTCATGGATTTGTCATGCGTGTCTAAAGACATTCCTTGAACTTCTTGGAAAAATGATGTGGGTAAATCCAAAGCCAAATTTAGCTTACTCCTGCCAGCATCAAATTTATAGTAACTGATCGTCTACAAAAATGGGCAACATTAACCTCAGCTTTCATATGGGATATTTTTGCCTTAAGTGATTCATACCAGGAATTTTGGAGGCTCTCTGCAGAAGTCATAAGGAATACAGTAAAGCTTAACAAATTCTTTAAATTAAAAAATACTCATTCCTCCCCTCCCCAAATCAAGGAACAAATATTATTTTCAAGTTATCTGAGATGCATGATATAGTATACAATTCCAGCAGTAACTACAGTGGAGTACACATAGTTTTTTCCCAGATGCCAAGTTAGGATAGGTATTCTTTTGACCCTCACACCAACCCCACAGTTATCTAGAGATTTCTGGCAATACTCACTATGAATCCTGTGGGGATAAGTGGGGGTGTTAAGGGCAGGTCAGAAATATCAAAGGAGTAGGATAAAGGGTTAGGGAAGTTTGGGGGAAAGAGAGAATTGTAACCCCTCCATCAGTGAATGCATCAGCAATTGATTCTCATCCAGGTCCATCCCGACATTGCTGTACTTCTAATCCTCTTCCTGACTCAACTGTCCCACGTGCTAGGATTCTCAACGAGTTATCCAAAGATACTTGGCTTTCCTGGATTTCTGACTAACTGAACTCCCTTCTTTATTCTAAGACAGGTAAAAGCAGCATTAAGATGACTTAGACTTTACCTTCTATCAATTCTCTTACTCCCTGGTGTCCTCTGCCAGATCAAACATAAAAACTGGCTGCCTTTTCCCATCCCATCAGGCTGTTCCTTTTTCTGAATTGGGCAGCCTGATAGGGGAAACTAAAGATTCCACTACCTTCTGGATCTCTTCCAATAGAATTCTGGGTCATTTAGCTTTGTAAGATGCTTTAACCTTCTTGCCCCAGTTTTGGTAAACAAAGATTGTATAACCAGTTCTATATCAAAACACTCAGATTTGAGATTCTATTTCCTCCAAATCTCTGCTCCTTTCCTGGGACTCTATATCAGCCAGCTGTAACATAAACAATCAACAAATATGTGTTTCTGATCTACACAAAATATTGTGTTGAAGGCAGGGAGAAGGAACAGAGAAAACAATATGAAGGTCAAACTAAATATTTGCCCTCATGGAGTTTACAGTTGTAGTTGATTACAATACAATAATATAGTAATCAAGTTACAATAGAAATATAGTAAGTACTACCTTCTCCATTTGAACAAGTCCGAACACAAATAAGGAAAAGGAATCAAACACTTGAACCCTTTAATTTGCCTTTATTTTCTCAATGTGGAAACTGAATGAAAACAGCCTCATCTTCGTATCCCTATTGCTGGTGTCTTCTCAGATCCAAGCACTGAAATGTTTTCTTTTGTGAGATGCAGACTCACCCCATGCCCTTTTCCCAGTCTATTCCAGACATGGATTTCAAAAGATACAGGGGGTGGAGAGTGGGTTGGACTGGGAGTCACATTCCAAACCACTTCAATCTGTGGCTGTGTCTTTATTGTCCCTTTTCAAAGCCCATCCAAAAACTTTATGAGTCTCTCATTTTCATTTAGTTTTAATTCCATGCAGGAAAAAGGAAGAAAGAAAAGGAGGGGGAAGGGAAGGGAGGAGGAGGGGGAAGGGAAGGGAGGGGGAGGGGGAGGAGAGGAGGAGGAGGGGAGGGGGAGGAGAGGAGGAGGGGGGAGGGAGAAGAGAGAGAGAGAGAGAGAGAGAGAGAGAGAGAGAGAGAGAGAGAGAGAGAGAGAGAGAGAGAGAGAGAGAGAGAGAAACAGAGAAACAGAGAGAGAAAAAGAAAGGAAGAGAAAAAGATAGAAACAGAGAAAGAAAGAGGAAGAAGATGGAAGGAAGGGAAGAAGGGAGATAGGAAGAGAAAAAAGAGAGAAACAGATAAAAAGAAAAAAGAAATAGAGACAGAAAAATAGAGAGAAAAAAACAGAAAAACAGAGAGAAAGAATAAGAAGAAATAAAGAAAAACAGAGAGAGAGGAAGGAAGGAAGGAAGGAAGGAAGGAAGGAAGGAAGGAAGGAAGGAAGGAAGGAAGGAAGGAAGGAAGGAAGGAAGGAAGGAAGGAAGGAAGGAAGGAAGGAAGGAAGGAAGGAAGGAAGGAAGGAAGGAAGGAAGGAAGGAAGGAAGGAAAGAAAAAGGGGAGAGAAGGAAGAAAGGAAAGAAGAAATAGAAAGAGAAAAGAGAGACAGAGACAAAAACAAAGAGAGAAAGAAATACACAGTGGAACAATAGAGACAAAGAAAGAGAAAAA
This sequence comes from Sminthopsis crassicaudata, assembly GCF_048593235.1. Classification (NCBI taxonomy): domain Eukaryota; kingdom Metazoa; phylum Chordata; class Mammalia; order Dasyuromorphia; family Dasyuridae; genus Sminthopsis; species Sminthopsis crassicaudata. The sequence goes on along the minus strand of NC_133619.1, from coordinate 498,322,981 downwards.
GAAAAATGTTATGGGCCAGAACTCTGTACTTGAAACAAGGATTCTTACAAGGTGCCAATTCATTGGAATTGGTAAGACAATAGTTATCTATTTTAGCATCATTATTAATAATTCTCTAGTAAAATACATATATAGTACTTAATATAGTTCTACAAGATTGACACCTATTCTACATGATTCACACCCATGATAATGTAATTATAATAGAGCATATAATTTGGGACAAACTCAGCCAGACAGATTTCATTTCATCTCCCACCCTTGTGGTGGCTGGAGGCTGGAGCACAAGCTTTTGGACTGAGACAGACTTCAAGACAGATGATGGTCCTCCTCCCCCCCACCCCCAATAGAAACCAAGACATTCCACAGGACCTCAAGAAAGCTGACCCAGGCCCCAGGCAAGGAAACTAGACTTTGAAGGAGATAATAAAAAATTTAGACTTTAACACCTGGCTATTTTCGTGGTGACTAATCTGCTGAAATGAAGACTTATCCAAAGACCTCCTGAAAACCAACCAGAACACTACCGAATGGAAGATAGAAACAGAAAGAAAAATAGAAAAAGAAAGAAGAGAAGAAAGAAGGAAGAAAGGAATAGAGGAATAAAGGGGTGAAAGAAAGAGGAAAAAAAGAGAAAAGAAACAGATAAAGAAAAACAGAGAAACAGAGAGAAGGGAAGAGAAAAAAGAAAGGAAGGAAGGGAAAAGAGAGAAGAAGGGAGAGAGGTAGAGAGGGAGAGGGGGGAAGGAAGGGAGGAAAGGAGGAAGGGAGGAAGGGAAGGAGGGAGGGAGGGCTGTAACCATAGCAGGCCACTGGAACTCTTTGATACTAATCGAGCAACTCCAGCCAAAGAGAGGCTTCTTCACCTCAAACCCAAGTTGCTGTTGCAGACCCTTACCTAGTCTGAGTAGTTGCTTGGGGCTAACCTCAGGTGTTGATGCCTTCTCCTTCCTGGGCTGGTAAGGATTAAGGAGCATACTCTAATTTGGCCTAATAAAGCTATTCAGCTTCATTCCTTCTTCTGATCTAAAATGCTACACAGCTTCCTCTTATTAGGGGATTAATATCAATCAGCTATCATTGATTAATGCCTAGCACTTTAAGCCATTTATTTCTAAATGTGAAGCCATTATTTCCAGGATAAAATACAAACTCCTCTGTTTGTCATTTAAATCCCTTCACAGCCTGGTTTTCTGCTGCCTTTCCAACTTTCTTACATCTTACACATTTTAAGATCTAGGCCCACTAGCCTCCTAGTTGTTCTTTGCACAGGACATTCCTTCTCCCAAATCATGCTTTTTTACTGGCTATTCACTATATCTGGAATGTTCTCCCTCCTCTCCTAGAAATTTTCTGGTATTTCTAACGGCTCAACTAAAGCTTATCTCTCTAGTTTGGGAGATTTTTCCTTGCCAACCTCACATTTACCCTTTTCCTAAGATAATACCTTCACTACGTCCTTTCTAAATCTTCTAAGTATCTAGTTATTTGCAATTGCCTCTCCTAATAGAATGTGAGTTTCATGAGGGGAGGGACTGTTTTTGTTTTTTCTTCATATTCCTAGTACTTTAACAGAATTCATGATACATAATAAACTCTTAATAACTGCTTAATGATTGACGGACAAATGAGTTTATTCTTCTCCTAATATCAAAAGCCATTCTAAAAGGAAAAAGTTAAGAGAAAAGAATCACCATACTGATGATTGTAAGGCTCAAATTGCTCTTAGAGTTATTGTGTCAAATTGACATATAGTAAGTATTCTACAAATGGTTGTTTTTTTGGTTGACCAACTCAGAAGAAGACTAAAGAAACTCAACCCATCTGGTGAGTCTATTTCTGTCCTCCTTTCACTTGCTTAAATTGAATGGGAAATTGGCCAGCTCCCACTTCCTCCAAATCCTCTAGTTTGTCTTAAAACAGAATGTTCAGATAGGACTATTTATGAATGGTGGGTTCTAGTGGTTTCAACTAAAGTCCTTTTTGGAATTTAATGATAAAAAAGAAAAGAAGATAGTATATCAGAGGTTGCATCATATGCCACAGGACTGGGGTTAGAGCCTCCTATTCATCCTATTTCTGTCATTTTTAAAAGATTTGGTCTATAAACTTATTTCCCTATCTTCTCACTTCACTCAGTGGCTTAGAGCAGAAATGCACAGCTAGTTGCAATTAACATTTGCCTCCTCCCACTCTATGGTCAGAAGACTTAAACAATTCTCCTGCTGCTCTGTCAGGTCCAGAGATGGAAGCTGACAATGTAGATAGTGTCTCCTGGGATGGTGGAGGAGAGGAAGAGTGTTTGGAAAAGGAATCCCAGCCTTTTTCTTTTTTATTTGCCTTCCTTCCCTGGAGTCATGAGAAAAATAAGGAAACTCCAAAGTTTCACTGACTATTCTAGGAGATCCTAGCTCCCACTGCTTAGAGAATTTGCTTAGACTTTATCATAGTCAAATGAGGTTTTGGAATTTCTCTAAATGAAAATTCCTTGAGGTGGAGACTCAAAGGGTTCAGGGCTTAGATATCTCTTCTAATCTTCCCTATTTTCCATCTTTTATCAATATCTATCACAGTTTTTCTTTGTTCAATATGATAAATTTCCTAAACAAATTAAAAGGCAATACATTCAGCCTTTCTAGGCAAACAAGCAACTCAGGGGGGACCTTCTTTAAGTGGAAGAATTTATTTTGTGAAATGGGGGAAATGGTATAGAACATTGCACTGATTTTAGAAAGCATAGAGAAAGAATTGTTCAGTTTTTAAATAGGAAAAAAATCATAGAAACTGATGAAATGATAGAAGAAACTTGGGCATAAGCTAATGAGAGGTTGTATTTGCTGTAGAGATTTCAACCAATGGCTATAGCTTCAAACTCCCAATTTAGTCAGGTCCATTATATTAGAGGTGAGAGAAAAGGAGTGGTAGGGTTTTCCAACAAAAGATGAAGGTTTTGTAACCACCAAATAACAGATCTCCAGTTCCCACTTCTGAAGTCTGACAGCATACTGCTCTGTTAAACTACAAGTCATTGTTTTGCTGTCAAGACTTTCTTTTCCATTTGCCAGTTCAGAGGGATCCACACTTGATCCTTTGGTATTATTCAATCTTCCAACATACATTTATTCTTTATAGAGCAATGTGATGCAGTAGAGTGCTGAACTTGCAGTTAAAAAGATTTAGTAAAAATTTTGTCTCTGACATTTTCTAGCCATGTGAGCCTGGCTTATGTAACTTAACTCCCTGATTCTCAATTTCTTATTTGTAATATGGGGTTATTGATCAATAACCCCATATTACAAATAAGAAATTGAGAATTTTCTTAATTATTGTGAAGAACAAAGTGAATGTATGGAAAGTGCTTTGCAAAGTGAAATGAATTAGGAGCACAATTTACACAATAACAATATTATAAAGATAACTCTGAAAAACAATGACTAACCATAAATCTAAAACCTTGACAATTAAACATGCTACTCCCCACCAGAATAAAGAATGAAACATTCTCCCTTTTCTTTTTGATTTCCTTTCCTTCCCTTTCCCCTTTCTTCTTCCCTCCCTTCCTCCCTCCCTCTCCTCCCTCCCTCCCTTCTTCCCTCCCTTCCTCCCTCCCTCCCTTCTTCCCTCCCTCCCTCCCTTCTTCCCTCCCTCCCTTCCTCCCTCCCTCCCTTGTTCCCTCCCTCCCTTCTTCCCTCCCTCCCTTCTTCCCTCCCTCCCTTCCTCCCTCCCTCCCTTCTTTCCTCCCTCCCTCCCTCTTTTCCTCCCTTCCTCCCTCCTTTCCTCCCTCCCTCCCTCCCTTCCTCCCTTCCTCCCTTTCTTCCTTCCTTCCTTCCTTCTTCCCTTCCTTCCTTCCCTCCTTCCTTTCTCCCTCCCTTCCTCCCTTCCTCCCTCCCTCCCTTCCTCCCTTTCTTCCTTCCTTCCTTCCTTCCTTCCTTCCTTCCTTCCTTCCTTCCTTCCTTCCTTCCTTCCTTCTTTTTTTTCCTTCTCTCCCTCCCTCCTTCACTGGATTTAAACATGGAGAAAGGGGCTTTGGAGCAAATTCTGGATCTGCTACTTACCAGTTGTAATCTTGATTTATCTAGGCCTCAGTTTTCTCATTTGTAAAATGGGTATTTCGTATTGATACTAGATGACTTCTAATGTCTTCTATCTTTCTAAATCTAGTGCTACTTTGAACCTATAATCCTACATAAAAATATGTTATGTACAAGAAAATATGTTATGTAATCATCCCATAGCTACCTATTCTGAGAGTAGCTCAGAGTCTACTGTAATACTGAAGTATTAATGAAGTGAAGGACCTCTTTTCAGGTTCTATGAGCCACATCTACCATTGGATGGCTGGAATGGAGAAGAGTTTTATGTCTCCCTACTGCTTTTCCTCTCTAGGGTATTTCTCTGTCCTTTTTTCCAGTTGTATAAGGTAAATGTCAAATTATGCTATTGGTAAAAGAAATGTTATTGCATAAGAATATTTCCACATTCTGAGGGCCATCTTAGACATGTGAAAGACAAGGATATTTACTCTCCAATTTTTAGTGGATTATGAGTAGTTAGGAAGCATAAAATTAGCATTTTACAATCATAAAATAATTGCATTCTAGCTCCTTCATGCTCTAGACAGGGATTTGTAGGGGCACACAAAAGATTTCTAAGAATAAGGGAACCAAACATGAGGGATAAGAGCTGTGGTTGTCCCTTTCTCCACATCTTAGTAGAAGGTCTATATGATTGACTACAATAATTTTTTTTAATTATAAAAACAAACAAACAATCTTTCCTTACTGAGTGGCCACCCTTCTGATCAGAAATTTCTCTAAAACTAGCTAAGCCAGTGTAATGTTCTTTGGAAAATTTGTCAAAAAATTGTCAAGTTCCATCACCAAATCTTTATTCAAAGTTTAACCTTGAAGATAACTTCCAGAGCTTGCAATCATTCCATTAGTATTAGACTTACTTTCATATCATGATAAGGCATATGAGTGAGACTTTATTGGATCTGGGGGTTTAATGGAAGAATTTAGTGTGACATGGTCCATTTTTCACTCTCTATCTCCTAATTTTCTTTCACAATTTTTTCCCAGTTCAGTTTTCATTAACAAAAAAAAATGTAGAACAGAGCTTCACAGCCTGTAAATCTCTCAGCTTTCCTCATAATTGGATTTATTAATCCACAGCAAGTGACACAAGAAGCCTAGTGCAGACCTTCTCCTCTCCTATGGTCACAGGATCAAAATATCTATTATAGTTCTAGAAGGGAAAAGGGACCTTACAGACCATCTAATCCAATCCCTTATTTGACAGATGAGAAAACTGAAACCCAATGAGTTTGTGATGCCATAGTTATGGGCCGTGTTGAGAGTTGGAACTTGAATCCAGGTTTTCTTTTTTCAGATTGAGTGAGAAACATCAAGTGAGGCATTTTGTCTACAACATAGAGTACTGGAGGGAATCCTGTACATAAGACTAGAAAAATAGACTGGAACCAGACTATTAAGGATTTTAAATGTCAAACAGAAAAGTATGGACTTCTCTTTGTCTGTCACTTCTATTAAAAAAGGCTCTTTAGGGAAAAGGACATTCACTGAGTGTCCATTTTGCCCCAGTCCTCCATGTTCAATTCCTATGAGGTTCTTGATACCTTCTCTTGGCTGCATGCTAATCACCTAATCTCTATCCTCAAAAAACCCTATTTCCTCAGACTCTTGGATCCACTACCCTTTTTCCAATAATACTTGGCTATTCACACTGTCTCTATGAGCCAAGGATCATCGACTATAATCTTTCAAGTAATAAAATGGAACACTAAGTCTGTAGCTGACTCTCACATATGTTTTGTCTCCTTTGATTAGATTAAAAGTTCCTCAAGAGCAGGAATTGTGGTGTGTGTGTGTGTGTGTGTGTGTGTGTGTGTGTGTGTGTGTTTTCTGTTTCTATATATAGCACTTAATAAAGTGTTTTGCACATTGTAAGCAATTAGTAAATGCCTTTCCATTCTATTTCATATGGATGGTACAATACATAGAATACTATGCTTGAAGTATTTGTAATAATAATAATAATATGTAGTATTTATTTATTTATCTACTATCTGCTAGTCATTATGCTATACACTTTATAAATATCATCTCATTTGATCCTTAGATAGGTGCTGCTTTTATCCTCATTTTGCAGTTGAGGAAACTAAAGCAAACAGGAGTTAAGTAGTTTGCCTAAGGTTATACAGCTCTTAGTTGTCTGATTTAGGATTTGAACTCGGATATTTATGACTTCAAGTCCAGCATTCTATCCATTGTGCCCTCCAGTTACCTCTAACCAGGGAGATCTGAGTGTTCATATGACTTCAGATGAAATCTTTTTAATTTTAATTTTATTTTTTATTAAAGCTTTTTTTTCAACATTGACCTTTGTAAAAACCTTGTCTTCCAAATTTCTCTCCCCTTCTCTCCACCCCTCTGCCTAGATGGCAAGTAATCCAATATATATTAAACATGTGCAATTCTTCTATACATATTTCTACAATTATCAAGCTACACAAGAAAAATCAGATCAAAAAAGGAAAAAAATTAAAAAGAAAACAAAATGCTAGCAAACAACAAAAAGAGTAAAAATACTATGTTGTGATCTACACTCAGTTTTCATAGTTCTCTCTCTGGGTGTAGATGGCTCTCTTCATCACAAGACCTTTGGAACTGGCCTGAATCATCTCATTGTTGAAAAGAGCCGCGTCCATCAGAATTGATTATCTTATAATATTGTTGTTGCTGTGTACAATGCACTCCTGGTTTCAGATGAAATCTTAACCTCTCTCAGCCTCAGTTTCTTTATCTGTAAAATAGGGTAGAAGTGAAGCAAAGTATTTTGTGGCTCTTTACAACTCTAAATTTAAGATTCTATTATGCTTCGAACAATTTCAGTTTTCCTATGAATGACTCAGTTGATATGGGAAGTCTATCATGAGTTCTAATTCCTCCATTTCTGCAATGGTATTATTCTTAGAAAATAATTTCAGACTTTTCTTCTTGAAGTCCACTGAAATCCAGAAGATAATAAAAGCTATATCTTCATAGAGTCTTAAAGTATAATTCAGGAAGGAAAGAAGGGAAAGGAAATAGTAGGATTTACAGAAATGTTATTTTTTTCCTTCAAAGTTACATGGATTAGTTTGTCAGATTGATGTATGTACCAACCCATCAAAAGGTTTAACTTTTTTTTTCTGTACCTGTGAATTTTTTGCTATTAAGAGTTTCTGTAGAGGAATGCGTGTTATCAATAATTCTTCAAGTTAGGGAAGAGTTACTTGGGGAGAGTAAGAGGCCAAGTGATTTCACCAGGATGATCCAGGTAATATGAGGTTTAAATCTATCTTCTTGCCTCTGAACACATTTCTCTGCCCATTGTGCTGTAATGTTCCTCCAATATGCTGCAAAAAAAATGTCCCTTTTTACAAATTACATAAAAGATTGCTACAGAGTCCATGCATGGGTGGAATCAAACTATCTATTACTTACTCCAAATGAAACCAAATAAACTTGAGACTCATGATTATCAAATAAATTCAACCCACCTTTACTGAGCACCTACTTTGTCCAAGTCAGTATCTTAGGCTATGTGGGGATACACAAAAAGCAAGGAGAAAATTATTTAGATGTGAAAGGACCCTTAGAATCCTTCAAGTATAATATGCTCATAATTAAGGAACTAAAGCCGAGTGGTGACTTAACAAAGCTCATACAGATAGTAAATAGTAGAGCTGCAATTCAAAGCTTTAACTTCAAATTCTGTATTCTTTCCTGTATACCCAAATCAATTGTGAATTTCTTCTCATCATAAAATCTATAGAAAATAATCTTCACTGAATTGGTAGTTTTTGGTCCCAGGATATATACTGAATTATATTCTATTACATGCTTATTTTCTTGATCTCAATGAATTCAGTTGTGAGCAAAAGACATTCATGAAAAATTAAGTTATAGAATATCTAAACAATGCCATTAAATTTATTCATTATGTATTTATAAAGCAAGGAACTAGAAGATAATAATATAATGTGAGTAACCTATGGAATTGTATTTCCATGTATGAACAAAGACTTAGAGAAAGGTCATGTCAGCTGACTAAGTTGTACAAAACAAGATATTGAGGCACTAAATTGATAAACTGATAAAAATCACCCCAAAACAAGAAATGAGTGAAAGGTAACTCAAGCACTTAGTGAAAATGCTTAATGAGTTAATTATTATTAATTTCACCTCCCAAAGAAGAGTTTTCTGAAATTTTTGAGCATGGGTTGTATGATAAGGGAGTGGAAACATATCAAGGAGAAATATGCAATGAGAGAACCGAAAAGGTCTACTAACTCCATCATCCCTAGGCAATGGAGAGACAAGGAAGAGACCTTGACCTTCAAGACAGGAAATTAAAAGGCTGGTTATATATAAACCCAGATTTGCCCAGGGATTGCCCCTGGGTAGATCATCCATTTCTTGCAAAAACTGGAAATAATTCAACTTACTTCATATACTCCTGCGTCCTTTTTATTTTTATAACATATTTCTAATACATAATAATCATACTCTAAGGAAAGATGAGTTATGAGGCTATTGTTTTAGGGAGTCAGAAAAAAATTAATGTCTAACACTCCTCCCACTGAGTTTTTGAGAGCCCTCAGAAAAAAAATAAGGCCTTTATTGTAACTGGCAGCAAAGTCTATATTCAGAGTAGAACTAGATTATAATAAAGGCAAGGAGGTATGTGAGAAAGAAGTGAAAAATAGATTTGTAAAGTCATAAAGTGTTATATCTGATAGGAAATCTTAAAGTCATCAAGTTCACCCCTTTCTTCTTACAGGGGCTCCAGAAAGGATAAAATTTTTCATAACAGGAAATAATTATTTTCAAATTAATGGAGATTGAGTTCTGTAAATTGTAATCCATAAGTTTTCAATCACTTTGAATATGCAGACCCCTTTTCAAAATTAGAAAAGCTAAACTGACAACTTCCATAGTATCATGGTTATATTATTAATATCTATTGACTGAAAAAAATAAGTAAAGCAAAACAATAACCACCCACTACAAATATAATAAAATAAACTTTAAAAAATATTTAATCACAAAATCTACCTGTTACAATAGACCTATGATCTAGAAATGGAACCTCATCTTATGTGACTCCTGTCCAAATTCTCCAATTATCTTCCAAAATAGATGTGCCTAAAGGATTAGGCCAGGTGTCAAACATCAGTGATGCACACAAGCTATCCATCATGTCTCATTCTTCATAATATATAAGCAGCCTCCTCTCCTTAGGTTCACACCTTTCATGAATGTACTCCTTTATATCACTACCAGCATGCAATTCATCATTAGAAAGAAATATGCTAAAATCTATTTTCATAGGGATTCCCTTACTATGGACTTCTACATTGCCATCAAGTAACTTGTAGTCTTATTTCTATGGAAGAAAACCCCCCCCACCACCATCTACATACATTTGAAAAGTAGTAAATAGTTATGTATATATACAATATGTACATATATATATATGGCATTTGTATACATGCATGCATATCTATATACATATGTATACATACACATAAATGTGTATAGATATATATGTATATATACAGTAGTTCCAGAACTATGGCTTCATCTGTATTGGGAACTCACAGCAAATAAAGTCTCTTCATTAATGTGACTGGCAATTATCCTACAATTTTAAATTTTAGAGATTCTCTAGGGTCTTGAGAAGTAAAGTGACCTTCCCAAAGTCACCAAGTAAGTATGCTTAAGAACAATGTTCTTCCTGACTTGAATTCCATCTCTTTATCCACTACATTATATTTCTCCACACACACACAATTAAGCATGACATTATTGATTAAGCCTACAGAAGGCATATTTATTTGTACTGAATTAAATTTTAATTTAAAATAAATATAAATAAAAAATAAAATATTGGTTTTTGGCAACCTTATGGATGAAGAATTGGAAACCAGATGGTTAAAGGGTTCAGGAAGATATATTAGAAAAAGTAATTTGTTATTTTTCTTTGACTTTTATTCAAAAATTTTTCCTGGGTATTTCAGATTTAATCAAATATTAATTAATCATTGGAACTGACTCTTTACTCAGAAAAATAAATTCACAGTATCATAAAGCTAGAAGGGACCTTAGATATAAACTGCTCTAACTTTCACATTTTATAGATAATAATAGTTCACAAAGACATTCTTTCACAATGGGATTACAAAGGCTGAAGAGAAGAGATGGGATTTGAGCACTCTAGAAGGAAGCTTATAATTCTAGAAGTTGGAGGTAAAGAGGAACTGTTCTTAGTCATGGGAAAAGTTCATGAAAAGGCATGGAGAAAAGAAATGGATTGTTAAACTCTTGAGAAATGTGAATAGCCTGTTTTGGCTAGAATAGAACAAAGAGAAGTAATTTTTAAAAGTTATGAAAAGTTCCTTGGTATTAATTATTTTTAAGTTTTTAAATACTGAGCTGATGAATGTGTGCTTTATACTAGGGAAGATAGAAAGACAGGCAATATTTTTGAGTTGGGAAGATATGTTTTTTTTTTTTTTGGCAGCAGGTTGGAAGATGAGTTGTCGAATGAAGACTGTAGAATCTGGAAAACAAGTAGGAGAATATTGGAATGAGTAGGTAAAATGAGTAGAATGATGAGGACCTGGAAGAATAGTGGCCATGTAGGTGGAGAGAAGAAATGGATACAACAAATTTTCTGGAGATAAAAGCAATATGATTTGACAGCTTATTTAGATATGGGAGTGAAAAACAGAAAATAGTCAAGAATGTTTCCAAGGTTTTGAATTTAGGTAGTTAGGAGACTGGTGGTATCATCAAATACAATAGAAAAATGGGAGTGAAAGTAAAAAGGGAACAAGATTTTGTTTTGGTGCATTTGAGTTCCTGATAGTGCATGTGAATGGATGTATCAACCAGCTAATTATCCATATACTGGCCAGAATTGGGGAGAAATATTGGGATTGGACACATTTTGTAGCCATATGTGTAGATACAATGATTGGATTCTTGGAAGCAGATAAGATAACAAGTGGGAAGAGAGTAGAAAGAAAAAGAGAAAAAAATAAGAAGGGACGGGGTAGAAAAACCTGGAGAAAGAATATCATGTAAATCAAGGGAAAAAAGAATATTCAGGAAAAAAGGAGTAGCCAGAAATGTCAAGAGCTGAAGAAAGGTCAACTAGGATCAGAAAAAGGCCATCAGATTAAGCAATTAAGAGGTCATTTGGTGGAAAGGATAGTGGTAGTCAGGTAAGGAGATCAGAAGTCAGATAACAAGGGGTTGAACAGATGAGGAAGTCTAGACCAATTAGTGTAGATAAGTTTTTCAAGAAATTGTGTGTATGTGTGTGTGTGTTTGTGTGTGTGTGAAAGAGAGAGAGAGAGAGAGAGAGAGAGAGAGAGAGAGAGAGAGAGAGAGAGAGAGAGAGAGAGAGAGAGAGACAAAGAGATAGAGACAGAGAGACAGAAAGACAAACAGAGACAAAGACAGAAACAGAGACCAAAAGGCAAAAAGTTTGAGATCATAGAAGGATTGCATGATTTTTTCCCCAGATCTGGGAATATTTGTATGCAACAGAAAAAAAAAAAGGTAGACAAAAAGATATAGTTATCCTTTACTTTTCTATGGGATTAAGGTCATGGAGGTATTTGCAATCTGGAAAATACCTATTAATTTTTTAAATTCTCCTTTCATTTCAGAGAAGAAGTCTGAATTTTTTTCATTTTCTTTTATGGTCTGTTTACAATTAATTTATTATAAAATTTGGGTTGATATTACACACTACTGTGCATATTTTTGATGCATTTCTTAGTTTCCAATTTTTCCCATGTCATCTGCTCATTGTATGTCATTTGTGGCTTCTGCAAAAATCCTAAAAAATTCCCATTTAATTTCTTAGTTAGACCCACAATATATTGAAACCTTAATAGGAAATTTGTAATGTGGAAGGGATAAATGTAAATATAAGAAAAGGAGAGGGGAAAAGAAGAGAGAAGGGACTAGATCGAGAGAAAGGGGACAGGGAAAAGGACAGAAAGATAAAGAGAAATAGAGACATATACAGAAAGAAAGATGGGAGACAGAGAAGAGAGAAAGAGAGAGAGAGAGAGAGAGAGAGAGAGAGAGAATTATTCAAAAGGTAATGAATTAGAAGACATAAGAAGAGAACTATTTAGGAGCAAGATAAAGGAATTATCCTTGGCAAAAAATAAAGCTAGTTCTTCTTCAAAACCTGGAGCCTGGAGGGAACAATAGAAAGAAATATAGAAAATTTTTGAGGAGTATAATGATAAAGTAAGGGGAACTCAGAATTGATGGTAATAATACTAATTATTATTAGTATATAGTAATAATAGTAATTATTATTAGTAAAGTAGAAGGTAATGTCTTTAGCACAAAGGTGAAGAAGAGGGAAGATAGGATTAAGTAGGATTGAAAGGGGCAGAACTTTGAAAAACTGGTGGAAATTATAAAGAAGGAGTTGCTTTTTGTTTTTTTTCATAATTGCAAATATCTGAAATGGAAGGCTTCCAGAGACACTATAGCAAGTTTCATGTTATCAATCACCTTCAATTTAAGGAGAATGATCACTTCTTTGAAAACATTGTTGGGAAAATTCATATCATGGATTTGCTAAGAAATAGGGATTCTTAACCATCTTTATTTCATGGATCCTTCAGGCTGGTGAAGTCCATGGACCCCTTCTCAGAATTATGTTTTTAAATGCACAAAATAAAATACTTAAAATACAAAAGAATCCAATTATATTAAAATATTCTCTCTCTCTCTGTCTCTCTCTGTCTCTCTCTGTCTCTCTCTGTCTCTCTGTCTCTCTCTCTCTCTCTCTCTCTCTCTCTCTCTCTCTCTCTCTCTCTCTCTCTCTCTCTCTCTCTCTCTCTCTCTCTCTCTCTCCCCCCCATCTCCATGTAGATCTAAATGTCAACAGACCTCAGATTAAGAACTTTTAGTTCCTAAATAGTTTATGATATCTTTTTTTACTCTAGAATCCTAATAGTTTATTTCAAGTTCCTTTGGTTATTTGTAACCTGTTACTGGCCCCCTGAATACCATTAATGTCTCTTAGCTAAACTGGCTGTAATTAGCTCCCTTAATCATTAGCAGTTGGGATCTTGATTATTCCTAGTGTTCAGTTGATGCTCCTTACAAAACATCTGCCATCTCTCTTTATTCAATAGCTGGTGAGGGAAGTGGAAGTTTCCTAGAAGGCTATCCCACAAATGCTCTCTCAAAGAGCCTCTTCTAAGAACATGTTTTAGGGATGCCTAGGAATAAAAGTAGTTTGTACCCCTACTCTTACATATCCCCCTAAAAACTCTTTTAAATCAACTTCTACCAGACAGCATAACAGCTAAGCTAATTAATGACCTGTCTGCCCCTTTGCAGTCAAAGTGGTTTAGAGAAATGGAGGAGTTGGCAGTAAAGGAGGGAGGATTATGGGCTTCTGGGACTTGACCCTAAAGCTGTCTGTACTCCAAAGCAAAGGCAAAGACAAGGAAGAATGGCAGAGCCTGTACATTAGGTCAGGCCCCAATCAATAAGGTACAATTTCATAGCTCATTATTCCTTGGCTTGTGTGTGCCAGAGCTGTATTGGGGAGGGGGTGGGCTGGAAGCAGAGAGGGAGGGGGTGGAGAATCATATGGAAACAATTAGTGGAACCTTCATTCAAAAAAGCATTAAGGTGCTTGTAGCATCGAAGCTCAAGTGACCCCTATTCTGGGACCATAATTCACCAACACTTAATACCATTTACCCTGCAGATGTGCATTTTATACAGAAATATCAGCTTACCACTTTGAAAAATTAACCTATTGAAGGCTGTCAAATTCTGAGTGCCCTCATGAGGGTATTATATAGTGTCTATATAGTACTGTTTCGCCTTTTTCCCCTGGGAGGATGGATGCCTGTGTTAACTGGAAAGTGAGGTGGCTAATGAGAGAGAGGTGGAAGCAGGAAAGAGGTGGGAATTTAAACAGCAAGGTTGGTCTCCTTGAAAAGAGAATATCCATTTACTCAGTTCTAAATTGCTGAAGATTTGGGGAACAGCAATCTCTTTCTCCCAACCTCCATTCCAGACCTCCTAGTCAGAAACACAGGCTTATTTGGGAAGGTGAGAGCTCAGGAAGAGGGAAAATAGCCAAAGATTTAAAGGATATTTAGAACATGATTTAATCTAAAGTTTGGGAGTGCAATAGATTTATTAGTCACGTGGTTGGAAGAGAAAGGTAATGAGATTTTATACTCAGATTCTATTTTCCTGTAAGTAGGTAGTAACCCACTCAAAATTCACTATAGCTTAACTTCTAGATAGGAAAGGGGCTCCAAGCAACTTGAACCCAGCCAAACCGTGAAGAAGCTGAAAGTAATTTCTCAAGTCTCCCTTCTTAATGTCCCTTTCTATCAACTTGGTATCTATTTTAATCAGTGAACATGTATGAAATAATTATTAGATGCAAGGCACTGTGTTAAATACTAGAGATATAATTGTTTAAAAAAGACATTGTTCTGTCCTCACCTTCAGGGAAAATCAATTCTACTGGGAGATCCAACAAGTAAAGAAAAGATACAAGTCAATTTGAAGAGAGGGGACACCAATAAATAAAAGGGTGGAAGAAAAATTAATAGAAGTGGTATTAAAGGAAGATAAGGATTAAGGAAGTCATAAATAAGGATGTACATTCAAGGCATAAAATATTGTTATAAAAAATCACACACATGAGTGATGGATGTTGAATAGGAATGATGGCATGGAAATGCTAGATTTTTGTAAAAGCATTATGATGGAGATTTCATTTTGCCTAGAAGGGAAGAGATAAGCATTTTTATAGCACCTACTATGAACCAAGCACAATGCTAAGAACTTTACAAATATTACTTTATTTGATTCTCACAACAATAGTGAGAGTCAGGTGCTATGATTATCCCCATTTCACAGTTAAGTGACATTCTATGTGACCCTGCTTAATCTCCATTTGCCTTAGTTTTCTCAACTGTAAAATGGGAATGATAGCACAACTTGACAGAGTTGTGAAGATCAAATGAAATAATATCATAAAAAGAATTTAGCACTGCCTTGTATATAGTAGGTCCTATATAAATGCTTATTCTCTTTCCCATTCTCTACATTAAGTGTCAGGCTGAGGAGTTTGCAATTTAACTTAGAGGCAATAATAATCATTCAATTCAAACTTGATGTCCCAGAGTTACCTTAAACTCAGTGTTTCCAAAACTTAATTCATCCTCTCTCTGCCCCCCAAAATCAAAACCATTCTCTTCTCTTCCCATTTCCCTCATTCTGGAAAGAACACAACTACTCCAGTTTTCCAGCTTCAGGACCTTGATGTTATTGTGGACTTTTTATTCAATCTCATCCTACATATCCAATCAGTTGCCAAATCTTGCCATTTTTATCTTTATAACATCTCAAATAATGGTAAGACATAATATAATACTTCAGAGAAGAGGTGGTAAAGGTCTCAACTATAATGGTGCCAAGTAACTAGAGAGAAGTGATGGGATTGAAGAGATATAGTCAAGTCAGATCAACTCTATGAGCATATGTTAAATGCTTACTATGTGTCAGACACTATACTAAGCAGCACTAGGGAATACAAAGAAAAGTAAAAGTAGCCCTTGCCCTCAAGAAATCCACATTCACAAGTATAATAGTAAGTGAATTATTTGAGACAAGTGGTGATTTTTGTTTTCATTCTGTATCAAAAATAGTCGTGTATGTGTGATTCTCACAAATATTAGGCTATTCCAGAATAATCATATGAAGTTAGATTTACCTAATTGGTTAGTTAGTATTCCAGTAGTCTATCAGTTCAGTAATAAATTTTATACCATAATGTTTATTCATTTCAATTCAGTAAATATTTATTAAGTACCTACTATGTGCCAGTCATTGTTTTAACCCTGGAGATACAAATAAGGAATTTTCTTAAAAGTACAATTTTTACCCTGAGGGAGAATATAATCAAAATGAAAAACACACACACACACACACACACACACACACACACACACACACACACACACAGGAAATAAAAAAGGGAAAGGGATAATCAGGAGATATGATCATCCATGGAGTCAAAACCTATTAGAACTGTTGATGGAAAATGGACAGTTGCCTTAAAAGTTCTATAAGTTTAGAACCTTCTATACACGAAGGCTTTGAGAGGCATTTACTTTACTTTTTAGCCATCCAAAAAGAGGGAAGAAGCAATTTAAGGAGTTAGAGACAATATTGAGAATCAACATTGTCAACATTAAGGTAAGATTTCAAGTGATCAGCTTTATCCTGTGAGGAGGCATGATGTTCCACAGAGTAGAAATTAAGGAAAACCATTAATAGAAAATGGAGAACATTATTGTTCTCTTTTATGGTGTTCTTAATTCTGTAGTTTTTTTTAAAGAATGTAGATTTTCTCAAAGAATCACGTATGATTTGTTGCTTTTTAAAAAGAGAACAATTTAATGGTTATTAAAGATTATACATTGGCCTTTGCAAGAGAAGTCAAATATTTCAGTCATCATTATTAACATTTGCTAAAGATAAGTCCATGATAAAATCAAATTATTAATTTCCAAGATAATGAAACAAAATCAGTGCCAAAATACAAAGATTATAAACAAACAAATGACAAATTCTATAAGAGAATTTAATCTTCAGAAAACAAAAAAGACCATTCAAAGGCAAGAGGAAGCTGGAGAAGTCACCATTATTGAGTCTGCTAAACTAAGGCATAGTCATCTTTAAATTAAAAGAACACAAGAAAAAAAAGTAAAAAAAAAAAAAAAAAAAAGCTGAGATGCTAATAATTGCTATGAAGAAAAAACCCTTATTTTGGTTAAGACAATACAAAGAATAGAATATTGAAGATAGGAAAACAAAAAAAGATGATATGTATCAAATTAACTTTTTCGTTTGAGATCATTCTAAAATCAGTGATAGAAATAGCCTAGATAAATTAAACCATAAAACATTACATATATATACATATACATATATATGTATATATATGTATATGTATATGTATATATATGTAAATTTCTAATGATCCTGAAAATCATGTGCCCATTGAAAAGGAATGAAGGATTCTGATAATTATATTTATATGTTTAAAATCAGAATTGTTTATGAATTAGAGATAATTCCAAGTGAAGCTTTAATAAAATTATTTTTACCATGTAACATATCATAAAAAATTAAGAAATTATAAGTAGCATGTTTCAGTGTACTGGGGTCTTATCTAATTGAAAACTTGATAGGTTCTACTTCATATCCATGGAATTGACAAAGTTGAAAAAAAAAACTGAAAAACAGTTCTTGGGAAATCTAAGGGAAAACAAGTACATTAAAGTTCTTTTGATGGACCTGTAAATAGAAATAGACTCAGTCACTTTGGAAAATAGTTTTTGACTGTGCCCAAAAAACTGTGTATAACCTTTGACTCAACAAAACCATTAGTAGGACTATATCTACATAAGAATCAAAGAAAAGGAAAAAGTACCCATATCTGTTTATCTAGCTAGCTAGCTAGCTATCTAGCTATCTATCTGTCTATCTATCTATTTAGCATTTGTCTATTTATCTATATATATATACCTACATACTTACTTAACTAATTACAAATATGTTATTTTATTATTAAAAATACCTGAAAAGTGAGGGGGTATGCACATTATTTGAGAAATGATCAAAATTTTGTTATATGAATATATTGGGGTATTTTGGCAAGATTTAAAAAAAAGTATTAAAGGATCGCTTCAGAGAAACCGTGGAAGACTAAAATTAACTGATACAAAGCAAAATGAGCAAAAACCAATAGAACAATTTATACACTTAGCAACAACATAGTAAAAAATAAACAATTTTGAATTATCTAAGAATTCTAGTCAATGTAAAGACCAAAAGGATTCCAGATAATGTCTTAAAAGAAAAGTAATAAACATAAAATATAAAATAATAGATATATTTTTCAACATGGGAAATGAAGAAATTTGTTTTGTTTTATGCATATTTGTTATCAGGGTTTTCTTTTACCCTTTTTCCTTTTTTCCAATTTTTTGGAATTTTCAATTAGAGGGTAGTGAGAAAAAAGTGATACTAGAAATAGGATGTAAAAGAAAAGATATAAATAAAAGAAAAATATAATAATAATTTAAAAGAAATAATATAATAATAAAAATAAAAGCTTTTTTTCCTATTTCATTAATGAAAATAGAAGGAAGACCAGAAAGAATAACAGAAAGCAGAAGAGTTTAGGAAATTAGATAGACTGAATTTAGTAGATAAAGAACTGCACCTGAAATTAAGAATATCTAAGCTCAAATTCTGCCTCAAATGCTTGCTAGTTCTGTTATAATCAATAAGTCACTTCAATTATTCAGTGTCTCAATTTCCTCATCTATGAAAAGAAAGTATGGGTTCCATAATTTCTCAGGTACCTTCTATCATAGTATCATTTACAATCTTCTTTCTCTATTTTATTATGCATATGGGGAATGCTAATTTTTGGATGTTTGTTACATTAAGATGATGTTGATGAAGAACAAGAACAAGAAATTTAATTTATACAATGCTTATAAGTTTGGACATACTAATATTGTCTATGTTGTACTAGATCTTTATTTAAAAAATCACTTTCTATTTACATTTTAATTTTGTTTGTTCTACATTCAGGATTTTGCAGGCTGTTTGAAGCTCATAAGGCAAGTGTTTGATAACTCTGCTCTACAATACTTATAGAACTCATTTATAAGAAAAAGAAGACAGGAAGTGACCCAGGACATAAGCTAATTGTACCTCCACATGAAAAGGGCAAGAAATGGATGATCATCTAGTAAAAGAGACTGAGGAGTCATCAGTCAAGTAAGAAGAGAAACAACAGAGAGCAGTGTCAAGGAAGCCAAGAGAGGAAAAATTGTCTAAGAGCAGAGGATTGTCAATAGTGTGAAAAATTGCAGAAATGTTAAGGAGGATAAAGACTGAATATTGATGTTTCCAAATAAAAATACAGGATTTGGAGTGGAGAAGAACACAGCTGTGAGACAGATACTGAACTCTTTAATAAAAAGAGGAAGAGAAATCTGAAGACTATTACTGTAGATTATATGAATAAAGATCGGGGCAGTGTGATAAAGATGGAAGGTATGATCTTCAAAAGAGAGTTTGTTGAATAATGACACAAAGAGCTTCTATGAGTCCCAGTTAGGAGAAAGGTGTGTTCCAACCCTTTCCACTGGTCCAATATACTGGGACACATGAGAAAGGGAGCAATCAGAACTAAATATCAGAGATATAACTACCCAGAGGAGGTTGGAAGTGGAATACTGAATTCAGGGAATAGCAAGAGAGGATGTGAGTTTGAAGTGAATGGTATAATTAGTGCAAAGTTTGTATTTCTGGAAATGTAGGCTGGAGACATTTTTGAAGCACTTTAAAGATTCACATGTGTAAAAGTTCTGATTAGGGAGTTAAGATCTGAGTTCAAATTCTGTTCTGACACTTGGTGACAATGTGACCCTGAATAAATCTTAGCTTACTCGACTACTTTGTCTCAATTTCTTTATAAAATGAGAATTATAATATTTTTTCCCTACATGAGATTGTTGTGAGGGCCAAATGAGATAATATGTACAACACTGCAAATCTTAGTGATCTATAAATGCTAGCTTTTATTATTGTGGGGTTACTAGGTAACACTGAGGATAAAGCATTGGAACTGAAGTCAGGAAGATAAGTTCAAATACAAACTCAGACACTTTATAATTACCTGAGCAAATCACATAATCATTGCCTGCCTCAGTTGGCTCATCCCTAAGATAGGGATAATATGTGCCTACCTCCCAGGATTGTTGTGAGGATAAATGAATTGATATTTGTAAAGTGCTTACAAACCTAAAACTCTATGTAGATATTAAATATAAGAGTCTTCCTATTGCCTTTGTACATAAGAATAGCTCTAGACAGTATTCAAAGTGTATCCACAAATTCTTTCCAGGGAAAGATGTTGACTGAATTAACTAGATTCAATTGATAATCATTCAAACATATATAACTCATAGATAGATGATATATAACTATATATATATATATATATATGTAGATAGATTATATATAACTCTTATATAGTGATTTATACTACTAATAACTGTGTGAGGGAGGCATTATAATCTCCATTTTACCTGTAAGGAAATAATTTGAGAAGTGATATTATACTTAAGCACTGGTACTCATTCCATTCATAAGATGAAGCCTTGGGATTTAAACACAAATCTTCTGGCATTAGACCAGCTAGACACCATGATCAGCATGAGGTGACCAAATAAACACCATGTTTTTTCCCAGGCATAATAATTTCCTATTGGACCTTTTACCCTGTATTCATAAGATTACCCTTTCTTGCTTCAGCCAAGTACTCTGCATCCTGGGCATGGCTTGAACAACAAGAACAATCTTCAGAGTACTTTTTGGTTTACAAAGTGCTTTTTTTCCCCAATAACATTGCAAGATAAGGTTTTTGTTTAATTTTAAATTTGCTGATGAGGATAGTAAGTATCAGAGATAAACTACCCATAGGAGAAGATGACAGAGCAAAGACTAAAAGCTATAGTATTCTAAATTCTGCATCATTTTCTTTATACTAGAGGTCCTTATTCTGTAGGTTGTGAGATATAGAGATCAGAAAGATAAACAAAATGTATATGTGTGGATAGCTAAACACAAGAAAACATGTTATTTGATGTTAGATTGTGTTAGATACGTTTTATATATTATGTAATCCACAATTTATATTATATTATATATTGGAATATATTATATTACCTATTGTTATATTATTACATTGTACAATATATATGTATTACATATTATATATGTTATGTATGATATTATACCTTATTATATCATGTTATATGTTATTTTATATATGTATTTATATTAGATTTATATATATATATGTAGTTTATATGTGTGTTTATTAGAATGCTATTTTTAATTGCACAAAATGAAATATATGAAATTACAAAGGAAACCAAATATATTGAAAAAACTATGTACACATATGCATGCATATATATATTTCAATATATTTGATTTCTTTTGAAATTCTATGTAAATTGAAAAATATACACACATAGAATTCTATTTTTAAATGCAAAAAATGAAATACACAGAATTAAAAAGAAACCAAATATACTGAAACAAATATATATATATACATATATATATATATATATACACATACAATGCATGTTTATGTATATATATTTTCAATGTATTTTATTTCCTTTGTAATTCTTTGTATTTCCTTTTCTGTATTTAAAAACATAATTCTGAAGAGGAGTCTCTATGCTTCCCCAGATTTCCAAAAAAGTTCCACAACATAAAAATGTATTTAGGAATCCCTTTGTTTGTCCTATAGCGTGCTCAAATTTTAAGGTTCCATTGGCTTTGGTTGGGGTTACTGTAGGCCTGCCATTGTCCTAAGAGAAGTCAAATCCTTAGTTAAAGTTGTTAAATCAACTCAAGCCACCTACCCATCTGTCCCAACAGAAAGCAAGCTGGGTGGCTCTCAGGAGAACCAAGAGAGGTATAAATCAGCAGTGTAGAGGGCTGTCAGTTGCAAAACAGGAACACGGATCAGAAGGCAGCCTAGCTCAGCAGACCAGCGGCAACAGCCTGGAAATGTGTGGGTTGTAAATCATAATCCCCACTCTGTAGCTAGCATGCCAAGTTATGAAGGGTATGTCTGTTAACAAAAAGCCCAGACCCTCTGAGCCAGAGCTGCTCTGAGCATAGCCCTGATTTTCAAAGAGAGTTTTAAGTAACCTGTTCTTAGTCCAGTTGGATTTAATTGACTCCTCAGGTGTCTCCAAAATTCTGTTTGGAGTCTGTTTGTTAAAGTACACCATGGGCCTTCAAAACTCAGAGGTCAGGACAATCTGAAGTCAGAAGCCCAACCTAAAGCACTGGTTGCAACTTATCATATTGCCTTTTCTTTATAGTTAAGAAAAAAATTAATAAACCCCATTTGGAAAAGCAGAAACAAAAGCATGGGGCCTACATTTCTCCAATGATTGATAAGTGATTAAGGAATCAGTTCCCTTCCCCACATTCCTGTCCACCACACGTTTACACACATTGGACCTTTGGTTATTCACTTTGGTTATTATTAACGTCTTACTTTACTGAAATTTGGGTAAGGATCTTAGTATCAAGTTTGTCTTTGAAGAACAATAATATACAGGCCCCTCAACTCGTGGCCTATCTTTGTTGAAGTTTGAGTAAGGACCTTGGGATCAAGTGTGTGTTTGAAGAACAATAGCATACAGGAAAAAAAATCCCTCTTTGTAGGGGACAAATGTCATCTTATCAGGGCCTCACAGGATGAAAACAGGAAAAGGGAGGGAGTCCTGGAAAAGGGGGAGAGAGGTGGGGCTATAGGGAATAGACAAGGGTTAAAAACAGAAGCTGCCATGGCCCCTGGGATGCCTGTAATCAGAATCTGGCAGCTGTGATAGGATTGTGAACGGGAAATGTGGGTGGAGGACCATCTCTCAGGACTAGAAGAGAGGAGAGCAAGCACTTATCCCCAAAATAGCTGCCTCTAGGTTACTGGTGAATGTGTCATTAGGGAAGATTCCACATGTGGATAAATAGATTACTGGAGCTACATAGTCATCCTCCTAAGGAGATGGCTTTCAGACAGAGCTGAGAGCTGCAGAGATGGAAAGACCAGAATCCTGAACAGCTTGAGATCCTTTGCGAGCATGCCCTCACCTTGGGGTAAAGCTTCCTTATTCTTCATCAACAATTAGGTCTCAAATCCCTCTTAATATAGGAGTTCTTTGGTAAACCCAATCTAATGTTTCCAGCTTCAAATTAATGTTGTTTTTTTCTTTTGTCCTGTCCTCTTAAGAGACAGAATAGCTAAACATCATCCTGAATAATCATTCTATAAGAATATGTCAAAAAGATAATAGGACTAGCAGAAAGTACCACTCAGACTTGCTGTCAGAGAATTGGTGGGGAGGGAAGACCAAAGCTTGGCTAGAGAATTTTATCCTCAGGGTTGTGATAGTGCTGGCACTGGCCTGTGGCTTGCACAAAACCATTTAAATGACAATTCTAGGGCAGTTGCTTTTGTCTCTAGAATCACGATTAACAAATTTACTTTTTTAGCTTTTTATTTTCAAAATATATGCATAGGGAATTTTGCAAAACCTTGTATTCCAAATTTTTTTCTCCCTCTCTTCTCCCATTCCCTCCCTTACAGCAAGTAGCCCAATATATGTCAAACATGTGCAATTCTTCCATACATATTTCCACAACTAATCATGATGCACAAGAAAAATCAGATCAAAAGAGAAGGGATATGAGAAAGAAAACAAAAAGCAAGCAAACAACAACAAAAAAGGTGAAAATTCAATGTTTTGAGCCATGTTCAGCAGGACTCCTTACTTCTGTGCCTCACATCTGTTCCTCAGAATTCTTCCCTTCCTTTCTCTGTTACTTTCTATTTAATGGTTTTCATTTGAATGCACCCTTTCCTCTCCTGTCCCTTTAATGCTCTTCTCCATTTTAAAAAAGCCTTTAATCTTCTATTCCCCCTTCCTTATCCCTTAGATTTTCTGAAGCAGATGATAAAACATATTGGGAGTTAGTCCCAAAGAGCACTGTGCCCTGGAAATCTCAGACACCCGCTCGAGAGATGGGTCTTTGGGGGCAATTAAAAGATAATGTCAATAGTGCTGCACAATGTGACAAGCTAATGGTCTCCTGCTGCTAGAGAAGAGGCCTTGGAGAAACCGAGACGTTATTTTTAAAGCCGGAGACCATTATCCTGTCACATCCCCCTCCACCGATGCCTTGGCTGCTATTATATCCAGTGATTAGAACAATAAATAAAAGAGGTAGTCAGAAGACTGAGTGAAGAATATATTTCACTGGCCAACCAGAAACCAGCCTGCAGTGAAACTAGGGCAAGTCTAAAGCTATTTCCCTTTTACATTGGCTTAATCCACACGTTCAACTATTGGACAATATCCTTGATGCCAAAACACACAATTTGAGGTGTCCACTAACCTTACTGGTTGTTACAAAATACTACAGTATTTGGTTCATAATGTTCTTTCTTCTGGATTGCTATCTTCCCATCTTCTCGCTGACACTTCAAATCATGACCAGCTTTTCAGACAATTGTGACCTCCCAAAAAAGTAAGGAACACAGTAGCATAGAATTTAGAGGTGGGGAAAGAAAAAACCTCTACAACTTAAAGGTTATCTAATATAACTTTATAGAAGGAAAGTGAAACCCAGAGAGCTCAAAAGGTAGAGATTGTATAAAATATTTCACATTTTTCTATATTTTTTCTTTTTTTCTTTTTTTTTCTTTCTTTCTTTTTTTTTTTTTTTTTTTTTTTTTTGGTTTTGCTTTATTGTATCTTGATTTCCCATAAAGTCATTAGTTTCCATTTGTTCAATTTAATATTTAAAGAATTATTTTCCTGAGTTAGCTTTTGTACCTACTTACCCATTTGGCCAATTTTGCTTTTTAAAGCATCCTTTTTGTGTTTCCTTTTGCACCTCTCTCAATTCTTTTTGTAGATTTTTCTCTATCTCTCTTACTTGATTTTCAAAATCCCTTTTAAGCTCTTCCATGGCTTGAGTTCAATTCTTATTTTCCTTGAAAGCCTTGGATAGAGAATTTTTGACTTTATCTTCTTCTAAGTGTGTGTTTTGATCTTCCTTGTCACCTTAACAACTTTCTATGGGTCAGAAACTTTTTCTATAATCTGCTCATTTTCCTAGCCTACTTGATTTTTAATATCCAATATCTAAATTCGCTCTGTTTCCAGGGTGGAGGGTTCACTGTCCCAAGTTTCAGAGATTTTGTGCAGCTATTTTCAGAGATTCTTCTAGGAACCTGATCACAAGCCATGTTTTCTGCTCTGGAACTATTAGGAATGTAATGTGCTAAAGCAACAGAGTTCTGCTTTGCTGGTGCTGGGGTCTAGCCTGTGCTGGCTTGGCCTGCTATGGGATTGTACACTGGGCTCTCACCCTGGTGTTCCAGACCTTTACTGCTGGCCTTCTAAGTTGCCTTCAATTAGAAAATATTTAATTCCATCTTTTTAGGTGTTTTAACACTCCAAAATTTGTCTAGAGTCAATACTTAAAAGAATTTGGAGAAGTTTGAGCCAGAGGTTGGGCAAGTTCCTGCTTTACTCCACCATCTTGGCGTTGCTTCCAAGAATAATGATTATAGAGGAGAATTAATTGTTTTTTGTTTTTTTTTCAGTTAGGTCCAACTTTACATGACTCCATTTGAGTTTTCTTGGCCAAGATATTAAAGTAGTTTACATTTCCTTCTCCAACTCATTTTACAATTGAAGAACTGACGCAAAGAGTGTTAAGTGACTTGCCCAGGATCACACTGTTAGTAAGTTTCTGAGACTGGATTTGAACTCAGAAGAAGAATCTTCCTGATTCCAGGCCCAGTACTCTATCCAATGTGCTACCTAGCTACCTTTTCAGAAGAGTAGTGGAAAGTAAATCTAAAATGAGGAAGTAGTGCAAGATTATAAAGAACCTTAAATGTCAGAACTGATAGCAATAGGAACACCTACCCTCCTTGTTCCCCTTCCCAATCTAGAAGATTTGACTGTCAGGAACTATTACATTCTAAAACTTTTGAGATCCTACCATCTTCCTTCCCTCTCTGGTCTACACTTCCTCAGCATATTCATCTTACCTACATAACTCAAAGACCTCTAGATCATCCACTGAACCATTGAACCAAACTCTTGAAACTTCCTTGCCTTTCCATCTACTTAGCTGCTGAAATTTACTTATTAGAATGTGAGCTCCTTGAAAGTAAGGACTATCTTGATTTTTTAAAATAATTGTGCTAGTGCTTAACACAATGCTTGACAAGGAGCAAATGCTTTTTTAAAAAATTATTCACCTATTTAAGAGTCTAAACTTGATTCAGTAGACCATGGGGAGTCACTGAAGATTTTTGAGCACAGAAGTGTTATGATCAGTAAATGTAAATGCAGATATAAACTCAATTTTAGGAAAACTTCCTAATAATTGGAGAAAACAAAAAAGTAGAATGGGATGTCTGGGTAGGTGATGGTTTTCTCTTTATGATAGGTTTTTAAGCAAAGGTTGGATGAAAATTTATTAGGATGTAGTAAAGGGCATTATTATAATATATGTTGTGCTGGATGATTTTGTAGGTCTCTTTCTAACCTAAGTTTATAAGTTTATAATTTATGCAAAAGAAAGACTCATTTGGCAGAAATCTAAAACGTGAATTGGAAAGAGGAAAAAGTTGAAAGAGGAATCTCATTTGGAAGACCAATAACCCAGAAAAGCTTTGCTAGAGTTGTGACAATGAAAAATGTATACAACTTAGAAGTGACTAAATTGAGAAACTGAGAAATTGTCTATGAGAGCTAAAGAAAAAGGAAGTATTAACTGATTTGAAAAAAAAAATATTCATGCATGAGAGAGTAGGCAAATCATGGTATCCTAAATAGAGCCAAATAAGAAGTAGGAGAGCTAAATTTTAGTTTTAAGGTTTTAGTTAAAGTCAATCAGATATGCCAATGGAATAGTCAAATAGAGTTCTTTTTTTAAAGACTTAGAAATGCATGTCAGTAGATATCAGGAAATATTTGGGAGTCATCTGCTTACAAGCAATATTTGAAGAAAAAGGAATAAAGATTATCAGAGCAGAGACCAAAGAGAAAGGGAGACAGAGATGTGGGACAAAAACAGATTATTGGCCATTGATAAGAGTTAACCTTAAGCTCATATCAAATTTATTCTAAACCTACTCCCTATCCAAAATATGTCTGGCAAGAGACATAAGATGGCACATCTTCATAAAATCCTTGGCAACTTAATGCTGGCACTTGCTAGTCTCCTCCCTAGAAATGTATGCCTTGCCACTTAGATTTGCCCACAATGCCATCTGAAAAGTTATCACTCAAATGGGATATTTAGGTTTTGAAACTAATTTACAACAAACTAGTTTATTGGTTTCTGATTCAATGCCTTCACTTAATTTGCTGTGAAATAATTTGCTGTGGAATATTTTTCATCTTACTCTCCTCCCTTTCGCAAATATCCATGGAATATGTTTATCAGTGTAGGAGGGCATTCACATATTGCTTCCTGCAACATGTCCAACATTTTTTTGCTTAGTAGCTGTCATAACTCACAATATTATAAATAGATGAGAGGTTGAGAAGATGCTTGTCAGGATATGTTCATCACTGTATCCAAGCTTTAAGCAAATTTTTCATCTTTCTATAGTCTTTTTATTCTTAGGATTATAGGATCATACTCTCATAGATTTAAAGCTGGAAGGCATCTCTAAAGTCTAGCCTACCACCCTTACTTTACGAATAATGAAGTTCACTTGCTGAGTGATATCAATGCTACCTCTAAACCATCTCTCATCCTATATCTCACCTAGTGGTGCAATAGAGAGAACACTAGACCTTGAGTCAGGAGAATCTGAATTCAAATTTTGCTTCAGATAGTAAATCACTTACTCTCTGTATGCCTCAGTTTCCTTGTGGATAAAATGGGAACACTAATAATATTATTTACCTCCCAGTACTATTATGAGGATAAAATGAGAGAATATTGGTGAAGTGCTTTGCAGACCTCAAAGTGCTAAATGCTATTATTATCATTAATTATTTTTATCATTCATCCTTTTATCTACATTTTAATATTATTTACATTCATATCCTTATCACTTCTTGTCTAGATTATTGTACTATCCTTCTAATTAATCTTCCTGCTTCAAGTTTCCCCCAACTCTGATTCATCTTAATGTGATATTCCTAAATGATATCCCGGTGACATTCCCAAAATGATATTCCTGATGCACAACATGTCATTCTTTTTTATAAAATCCCAATGATTCTCTATTACCCTTCAGGTTGAAAAGCACATGGATTTGGCATTTAAGGTCTTTCATAATCTAACTTCTGCCTATTTCTCAAGCCTCATGTTTCATCATTTCCCCTTATACATTAAGTCCTTTGCTCAAACTATCTCCCATGCCTGGACTATACTCCCTTCTCATTTTTGCCTCTTATAATCTCTAATTTTTCCTTTGAATATTAGTTCAAATATCATGTCCTAAATGGGACATGATTCTCCTTCCTGATTCTCTCATCTGAGAATGCCACTAAAAACTAATCTTTGAATCTATAGGACCTTGTATAGACCCTGGCCATTGTAAGCAGTTAGTAAATGTTTGTTGACTGATCAATTGAAACTGAAATTCAGAAAACGATGACATTTGATATCATTTCAGAAGGGGTGAACTCTAATGCTAAAGAAGGGGTTGTTCAAAGGATATTATAACCTCAAAAGAAGAATACCTGACAAAAGATATTTTGTTTCTATTTTTATCCTGCAATGATCAAACTTTCCATATCCATAAAAGGGAAATAATTTTCTCATTTTCCAAAGTACAAGAAGTATAAAGAGATAAATATTGTAACATGAATAACTTTGTGCACTTTTGAAGAAGGTACATTTTCAATTCAATATAATTAAATTATTTCACAGATGGGTAAACTGAGACCAATAAAGGTGGAATAATTTGCTATCGGCTGCCCAGAAAGTCTGTTACAAAACTGGACTATAAGCCCATAGCTACCAACTCACTGTAATTTAGCTGTATTCCAAGGATGTGACATTTTGAGATATATGGATTCTACCCACTGTAGGAGACTTAGCATAGTATGAAGGTATACCTAGATTCTCAAAAAAAGGAGAATGTAAGCCCTGGGAAGTCCCACAAAGCAGAATGGATCTGAGAGAAAAAGAGCTATCTGTTTGTCTTTCAAGAAGCAGAATAATTAAATTTAGAGGATCACTGTCAGGTTGATCAGAGCATGATTAAATATTCACCACAATAGCATCTTTCGAAGACCATTTATAACATTAGAGAGATTTGTTCACTTCACACTGACCTAACAATTAAAAAATTGTGGTGAATTCTGTGAATAGCTACTTCTTATTCATTATCACCTGCTATTCCAGTTTTGTAGGTTTCTCCTGGTGTTTGGTAAAAATCAGAAATTTGAGTGAAAAAGGAGAGGATTCTTTTAAACCAGAAGTTCCTTTTTCCTTTTTTTCTTCATTTCTTTTGTACTTCTCTGACATGGCAGTAAAGATTATAAGACCTCTTCTCAGAGTAATGTTTTCAAACGCAGACAACAAAATGCAAACAATTTACAAAGTAAGTCAATTATGTTGAAATACAGTTGTCAATTTAAAAAACAAATTGCAAACTCCAGGTTAATTGCAATCTGATAATTGCTTCGTGACAATAGTCATCCCTTAACAACTAGTCTCAAATTCTAACCTCTGACAATAGAATAATAACTTTTGCATTCACTCAGTATATAAGCCAAATAATTTTTTTCATTGAATTCAATTCAATTTAACTCAGAAAACAATTATGAAGTGCTTATCAATTGCCAGACATTATGTTCTGCACAACAGTTCCTGTCCTCAAGGAGTATACATTCCCCTACTAATATGCCCCCATTTACCTGGGAGGAGGCAATCCTGCTATAAGTACCATAACAAAATTCTAATGATGCTTCTAACCTAAGCAGGAGTACAAAAGCCCTGACCAAGCAAGATGAAACCACTCAGATGGGTCCTAGTTCTGAAATGCAGTGCAGGTGTTTGTTTCAGAGGCAGAATAGATAATGAATAAAACATGTTTGGAGCTTTATCTCTAGAAAATGTGATAAACCTGGATCAGACGACTGAAGGAATGATATGAAATATGAGTTTGAGCTCATCTGAAAAGGCCATAACAAATCCAAGATGTTGCCTTGTGCATCACTGCTGATTGTCTGCACTTTGTACCAGTTTAGAAGAGAACAGGAATAGAGAAGTAGACTGGGCTTGGTGAACAAAAATGAAGGGGAAAAAGCAGACAGCAGCACCTCAGCTCTGGCACGTGATGTACCACAGGGCACTGGAGGAAGTACCCAGCATAAATTGGCTTCAAGTTCAGAGTTGACTTCTTTAGCTTTGATCACAAAGTAAATGGAAAAAAGGAGAGGAAAAAGGTTTTGAGGCTTGCATTTATTTTATATCTATATAAGAGCAGTGTTCTTTCCTTTCCACTAGAATCATAATTATCCATTTTTAAGCCCAGTGTCAGCACTGGCTAGAAATGTTTTGACTTACTGGGGTTTTAGCTACCTTGTAAAAATTAAAATAAGAAGCAAGTCGTAGGACTTCATAAAGTTTTTGAGTTGATAAAAGAGGAGGAGACGCATGCTAAGATGAGGCCATCTCTAGTATTTAGGTATGATAGACAGAAGACAAAGGGCACTTTGGAATAGTGCTGTTAGCAATCTCTAAATTTTTTTCTCTCTGATCAAAGTCCTATAAACCCAGCCCTAGGTAAACTATTTCCTAAAACCATCATCTACTTGTCCTCTATGTATAATTTAGGCCCCTAAAAGGGGGATGGGGATTTGAAGGAGGAGAAGGCATCATGATACGTACAAAGAACACTAACCTGAAAATGAAGAAGTCCAACTTTTTAGTTATTTTAATATTCTGGATCTTCATCTGTAAAATGGGTGTAAGGTTAAGAATCAGATCATCTCAAAGTGTCAGGTTAAATTTTTTAGAATTCTAAATAGCTATCCGGCCCATTCCATTACATCACCTTTCTAAGCATGACAGAAATGACAAATGAAGATAACCCAGGGACTCTGGAAGAAAGTTTCATTGTTGGGGTATCCAAACATAAGACAAAATTCTGTCCCTTATTCTTATCTAGAAAAGAGAGGTTTTTTTTGTTTGTTGATTTTTTTTTTATTTGTTTGTTTGTTTTGTTTTTCCCTGAGAATACTTTACTAAGTGAAAGGTGGAAGAGAGATACTGGAAAAGGGTCTGGCCAGATGAAGAAATCTCAAATTCATATAGTGGCTACAATAACCCTAGACAAGTCAGTTGGCTTTTCAATGCTGGAGACAGTTCTTCATGGCTCTGGGCTGTAGAGCAATTGCTAACCTACCCTGGTTGGGGGAGTTTCCTCAAAAGAAGCAAGTTACTTTATTGAAATCAAAAGAATGGACAAAAATAAGAGTATTTAATTGTGAATATGCAATCAAACATCCTTATACTATGTGACAGTCTGCATCGATATACCTGAAGTGCAAAACAATCTTCATTTTCTCTATTTAATGTATACATAACAAGCCCCTTCCTTTGAGATGCCTTCTCCTGATGTCATTCAGGTAAAGCCCAGTAGGTGTTGCTATTGCACCATTCACTGCTCTTAACAACCCTTCCGCATGGTCCATCTGATTCTGATTCCACTGGGGGCTCCAGCATCGATACCGACTCAAACCTTCCTTGTATGGGTGCCTGGGCACTGTCAGTGAGGGATTTGTCTCAATCAGAGCAATTCCTTCTTGAATCAGAATATTCCGTCGCCAAAGCAAAGCAACTTGTGAATCTTAACTCAAGCACGTTTACCTTGGGGCTTATGCAATCAGATGCTGCCAGCTGTATAAGCAAGCCACACACCTGTACAAACGGTTTCTCTCTTTCAGGCCACTGGGGTACCATTCACCTCACCCAAAGAGTAATTTAACAAATGCCCCCCTAGTGGCCCCAGTGAGAAAATGCAGCCTCTGAGAGGGGCCTTCAATTTGTTCTGAATGGAAAGAATCCAGCTCAAATATCTCTCAAAATGTGTCTTTGGACTTCCAAACACTAAAAATAAAATAAAACTTGGAGGGACCTCAGAATTTAAATAATCCAATCCCTAGTCTATCCCTTGCTACTAAATCCTTCCAGACAGTGGGATGGTTGCTCAAATTTAAAGACAGAAAATGTTATAGCCTTCTAATACAACCCATCCCAACATCTGGATGCATCATTTTAAAATAAATTCCTAGAGAAAGGGTGATGACCTTCCTTCTTCCAAGAAAGCATCCTCTATTTTTATTCATGTCATGTTTTTGTCATAGGTTTTAGGAATTAGGTCTATACTGAGACAATTTCAAAGCAAATTACTTAATAAGGCCAAAGTATCATACACCTATGCTTCTTTTGTTGAAATAAACCAGTGAACAGCCTGACAATCAGGTGATGGCCATGTCAATCATATTTATTTGTAAGGTCTAATCTTAGATCTATCTTGTTCTCTGGGTAATATGATTGATGTTTCAGAGATACAACTTTTTTCACCTGCATGAATTTCCTGAATCTCATAAAATCACTGCAAGGACTAAGAAGTTGGTATCTGTAAAGCAGGGTGACATTTTAAGATGTCATCTTTTTTAGTCCCTTTCTTCTCATACATTCTAGTTTCAAGTCAGTCTTGGGAAAATTGATACTGAGGAGTGAGAGGTAAAAGCATCATACCTGCAAAAATAAAAACAAATAAAAATAGTAGGCTAGCTGCTTATAATCACTGTGGTTTCTTGTTATTTTGATACAAATTAAATCCATTGAAAAATACTTTATTAGTACATATGATAGGCACTTTGACAAGTACAAAAGTATAGTCCCCATTCTCAAAATGAGATGACACAAGCATTTTAAAAGTAGAATGACCATATGCAGTTCTGCCACATACTACTTGTGTGATATTAGGCACAAAAATGGATTTTTCTAAACTTCTGATTCTCATCTGTAAAATAATCATGTTAGACCAAATGACCTAAAAGACCTTTTCTGAGTCTGGATCTGTGATCATATGTCTAAAAAGCACTATTTCTTAAATGACTAAATTAGTGTTAAAGACAATAGCCATTCTGAATACATTGAAGGCTATAAGTCTGTGATCATTCTTTATGGTCTAAAGCAGAAAGACATAAGATATGGTCCAAGTCCAGGCAAAGCAAGTTGACAAGTATTTAATGCCTGGCACTGTGCTAAATGATGGGGACACCAAAGGCAAAAATAAAAGTTTTTGCCCTCAAGAAACTTACATTCTAATAGGGGAGATATCCAGGATATAAACAAAGTAGATATGAAGCATATTTTGCCAATTAAAATATAAAGATACTTTTATATAATTGAAATTCTATTTTTGGAAGCATACAAGCAAAGGACAGAGAGAATGAAGAAAAAATGGATTCATGCGTTTGTTAGCAAAATGCAGTTTTGAGATTCTAGAAGATTTCCTTATCATTTTCTTTGGTTCTAGACCTGTTACCAAATTACACAGTTCTGGTTCCAGAACTTAGTCCTAAGAATTTCTAGCCAAGTACATAGGATGCTACTG
Organism: Sminthopsis crassicaudata; assembly: GCF_048593235.1. Taxonomy (NCBI): domain Eukaryota; kingdom Metazoa; phylum Chordata; class Mammalia; order Dasyuromorphia; family Dasyuridae; genus Sminthopsis; species Sminthopsis crassicaudata. Next base: position 498,289,594 of record NC_133619.1, on the reverse strand, counting down.
AAGGACTTTGTATTATTTGGGATTGTTCTTTCTCCAATTAAATATTTTACTTCCTAACTATGGTGAGATTTCTATGACCAAAGGTAACCAGTGACTTTCTTATCACCAAGTTTAATGGTATTTTCTGTTTGCTAAATTTGGTCTTTCTATATCACAATACTGTTAACCACTGGCTAGTTGACACTACTCTTCTACCTATCTTTCCTGTTGGTTCTTCTCTAGTTCTTTGTTCTCTTACTGGATCCTCAACATGGATGTTGCCTAAGGTTCTGTTCCCAATCAGTCAACAGCATGCATTAAACATCTTTTGATATCAAGTCTTCTGCTAAGTATTTGAAATACAATATAGGGGAGAGAGAGGAGAGCAGTCTCTTCTCTCAAGGAATTCATGATCTAATGGAGGAAACAAAACAAATAAGGTATATACAAGATAAATTGGAGGTTATCTCAGAAGGGGGAAATAGTATACAGGGAGAAGATGTTCCAGAGCAGAGCTATGTGGGAAATTCATTGTTATTAGGTAATATGAGTGAATATTTAGCCAAAGACTCAAAAGAAAAACAGTAAGAGTGATATGAGGAAAACCAACAGTGTCATGAAAAATTCAAGAAAATATTGAGAAGAGAATGGTTTACTGTATCAAAGGTTGTATAAAGAAAAATGAGGTCTGAGAAAAGGACATTTAGATCTGGCAATTAAGTAATAAGGAAGTATTTCAAACTTATTATGTTTAGAACAGATTGTATTATTCTTCTCCTCAAACCAAGATTTCTACATAACTTCACTATTTCTGCCATTAGAATCCATATTCACATAGTCACCTGAACTGGAAACTTCAGTATAATTATTGACTCCTACTCCATTCTCCATTCTTATGAGTACTGTTGATTCATTCTCTACAAATACCACTAAAATCTATTTCCTACTCTCCATTCCAACATCATTAGCTTCTTAACTTTTGTTCCTAACTTCCTTTAGTTTCATTGTCATCAGTCTAGCTTATCAGATTAATCTTCTTTATACCCAGATATTATCTAATCACTCCTCTATATCAAAATCCTTCAGTGGCTCCCCAAATAAACACAAAATCTTTATATGAGAATTAAAAAGGCTTCTACATTCTGATGCCTCTCTAGCTTTCCATCTCTATTTCCTTGCATGTCTTCCTTATTCTCTATGCACCAATCGAACTAGTCAATTTGCCTTACTATGTATATTCTCCCCTTTCTATTATTGGTTTTTATTCTTACCAAGTTCCCATGCTTAGAATGCCTCATCACTTCCTTCTGCTCCTAGAAAGCCAAAATATCTTTCCAGGCCAACATCAAATGTTGCCTTTTCTGTGAAGTTTCCCTCCAAGTTAGAAATTATCTTCCTTTCCTCAGAGTACAAATATACAAATATTTCATTTACTGTTTTCCAGAAGTTTTTATAATTTTCATATATATTGATTCTAAATTATTTGCTTATGTATGAATTTATTATTTCTTTCCTTCCAACCCTGTCCAGTCCCCAGGCACATTAGATCTCAAAAGCTTCATGAGTTTTAGAACAGGATGTTAGTTTTATCTTCATGTTATCCCCATCCTCCTACCTAGAGCTTAATATAGTGCTTTGCATAATATAAGGACTTAATAAAATAAATGAGGCAAGCATATTTAATTTATGTTGCAACTTATATTCTTCCAGCTGAAGAAGTTAGGTATTTGAATTAGCTGTTTCTCTTCTTTCCATATTCCCTAATAAAATTGAGACCAATGAGAATGATCTAGGATGATGAATTTCTGCCTTGGTCAGTTAATATCTGGAGAAATTTGTTTAGTTTTGAGTACCCCATTTTAATAAGATATTATCAAGATAAAGATGAATGGAATAGAAGGGCAAGGATTGTGACAGGCCTTACGATCATGCCTCATAATACCTGTTAAAGGAACTAGAGATGTTTAGGTTAGAAAAGAGAAGACTTGGGGGCTGGAGGTAGGGGTAGGGGAAGGACATAATTGTAACAATCTTCAAATATTTGAATAACTATCATGTGGAAAAGGGATTGGACTTGTTCTCCTTGACCTCACAGGACAGATTAATGGGTGGATTAATTAACTAGAATTAATGAGTAGAAGTTGCAAAGTGATTTATTTAGGATTGATGTAAGGTGGGGAAAAAAACCTCCACAGCAATTAGATTTATCTAAAAATAAAATGGATTGTCTTAGGAAATAATAGGTTTTCCTCAGCCAAGGTTTTTAAGGAAAGACAAGATGTCTATTTATTGGGCATGTTTGGGGGAAATTGTTGGGAAGGTATAAGTTGGACTAGGTATCCTCTTAGATTCCCCTATGTCCCAACTTTTATTACTGCATGAGAAAGGAGTTACAGAGCATTATTTCCATTGTTATATGTGTATGTATGTATGTATGTATGTATGAACAAATTTGGGTCACTACACACCGTTCTTCTCTCTGCTTCATGTATATACAATGCATGTTGTTTAACCCACATGGCCTCTCATCAAAGTTACAGACTGATTATATGTATAGTTTGTACATGTATGTATATATGTGTTTTTGTACATGTATGTATATATTAGGTATATATGTCTATATACATAATTTTCCTCTCTATCCCTCCAGCTTTGGAATTATTCCCCCTCTTTCTCTGGCAGAGTTCTGCCTGAAAGGGAAAAAAAAAATTTATACTAGGAAACTCCTCTTCCTTCATTGTCTCAGCAGAGCATGAAGCAAGCCTCTTAGCTGTCCAGCCAGAACTTCAAGAGCAGGACATTCGACTTTCAGACCAGAAATTTCAGACACAGAGATGGAAAACTTTCTGGGTAGCTGGGTTTTTCAGAAAATTGGGCCTAGCCTTGCCTTGGTAAATACCTCTTGATCCTGAATGGAAAAATATGAATTTCTGTGTCCTTTAAAGAAATTTTATATTTATTCCTTTCTATGATTTTTCCCTTTTCCTCCAAATTTTCTAATCCCAAAAGGTATCCTATATATGAACTTTTTTTGGTCCTTGTTGATAATTCTTCTTCCTCTTGCATCATTTTAAGACCTCAAGGGAGACTTTTGCTACGTGAAACTATTCAGACAGGAATCTGTTTTGAATGATTCAGTTTTTGGCATATGGACTTCCCTGGGGGGATCTAAGCGCCAATCCCCAGGGCCATGTTAGGCAAATTTGGGTTGCTACACACTGTTCTTCTCCTCTTTGCTTCATGTGTACACAATGCATGTTGTTTAACCCAGATGGCCTCTCATCAAAGTTACAGACTGCCAAAATAGTCAAAGCTGCTGTGAAATTGTTCAGTTTGCAACTGACAATTCTTTGGGAGAGGAAAGGTACTTTGGTTGCTGGCCTCTGTTCATATCATTTTAATTTTACAAAATCTTTTTGAATCAAATATCCTTTTTATGTGATATTATACTATTTACTAGACTAGGTTAGCCAGGAAAAAAAAAAAAAAGCAGAGTTGAGAGAATCACATCTGAGTCAATGAAAGAAGTATTTGTGATTCAGCCATCAGTAGTGTTAGAGGAAGCCTTGAAAAATCTTTATTCCAACCTTTAAAATTTTCTTCACCAAAAGTTATTTAAGGGGGAGGGTGGGGAGTGAATGGAGAAGTAGATGGGTGGTTCATCTAGCACAGATTAGATAGAATATTAGATAGAAATCAATAGATAAACTAAATGAGCTTCCATTATCCTTTCTAATCTGTCTTTTCATGATTTCATAACCCTTTATTGTTCAGAAGTTTGAGGCTGGTTAAATTTCATATTAGAAAGATGAATTAATTAAAATTGGCAAAAAGATACCAGCCATTACAATACCAGACCAAGCAGAATGAATCCTAAGTGTGGCATAGAAAAGTGTCATTTCAGGATTAAAACAGTGGTTATCTCCTTCACAATTTTGTAATCCTCACTATAAAGTAATTTCCTTTAAACTCTCTCCTGTCACACTAACTGATAAGCTTGATCAGATCTCCAGGAGGACTCTGTTGAATTAAAAAAAAAAAAAAAAAAAAAAAAAAAAGGACAGGAAGGGAAAGGCAGGGAAGGAAAGGGAAAGGAAGGGAATGGAACCATAAAGTGCAACACAAATGTGAATTATGGTATTGAAACCCACTTCAAATGTCCCCTACTTTTTTTAAGTCTTTATTGACTTTCATTTTCCCAGATAAAAGTGACAATGATTTTTATTACTACCATTCTCAGCTACTTATATTTATTATCTTTATTTATTAAATTATATTAATTATATTTATTTTTATGTTTTATTCATTTACATTATTTTATTTTAATTAAATGTATGGATACATTTCTTTCTAGGATATAAGCCTATTAAGTGGAACAATATAGAAAGCATTTTTCTTGGAATTGGGAAGGACTTGAATTCTAATTGCATCCTGAAGAGTTGTCTGATTATTATTCTTCATGCTCAAAGAAGACCAAAATGGCATTATTGTGGTGGGATCAAGATAAAATGTGTCCAACTATGACTGATTAGACCAATTGAGTTTTGAAGGCTCTACCACAGGTTGGGCACAAATAGTTCAAATGAACATTTGGGGTGGGGATGTCTCCAAATTTGCACATTTCATATTTCTTTTGACCTACATCAATTCTGCTTTACTGATAGACCACAGCATCTTCTTTGATCCTATGCTTGATGGTCTAGTGCCAGTGTCTCCCATGTCTCACAATTGATTCCAAGGTTCTTTGGAGAGAGAGCTTGAGAGTGCCCTATCAAGTCTTCTGACCTCCATGTGAACACTTGCCTTGTATGAGTTCTCCATAAAGTAATCTTTTAGGCAAATTTAAGCTTGACATTCAAACAACATGGCCAGCCTATCAGTGTTCCAATCTTGGCAGTAGAGTGTGAATGCCTAGTAGTTCAATTCGAGAAAGGACCTCAGTGTCTGGTACCTTATTTTGCCAGATGACTTTCAGAATCTTCCTGAGACAATTCAAATGGAAGTGATTCAATTTCCTGGCATAGTGCTAGTATAGTGTTCATAGGCATACAACAATGAGATCAACACAATGGCTCTGTAGAACTTCAATTTGGTAGGCAGCCTAATACCTCTTCTCTCCCACATTTTTCTTTGGAATCTCCCAAACACTGAGTTAGTTCTGGCAATGTATGCATCAACCTAATCATCTATGTGTTCATCCATAGGAAGTATACTGTCTAAGGAAGTCTTATCTATAGTGTTCAAAATTTAAGACAACTGCACGGACAAAAATACTTCTCCAGAAGTTTTATTTTTAAAAATATTATTTGAGTTAATCAGCCAAAATGAAGGAAAGAATATTTCTGACCCAAATATTAGAAAATGCTTTCTGGCAGACATGTCTTTTTTGTTATTTGTGTGTGAAACTGACTGCCCAAGTGAAACCAGACAAAAAGAATAATTCTTTACTGTTAAAGAGCAAAACAAGTTACCTAAAGCTGCCAAAGGATCATAATTTCATTTTTTGTCACATATAAACTGATACACTCCCCTCACAGTCCCCCAAATAGTCTAGGAATTTAGAATCTTAGAAGCTCAATACAAACTTATCAAATAATTTTGGATAAAGGATATTTCATCCAGCAGTTTTTCTACCAAAAGATTAATGATGATGCTATTATTAATAATAACTCACATCTATATAATTATTGAGATTTTTCAAAGCACTTTGCATTCATGTGATCTCTTTAAATTCATACAACAATCCTCTGAAGTTGATGCTATTATTTATCCCACTTTACAGATGGGAGAATTACTATAGTAGGTATTTAAAGTAGGATCTAATCCTGGTTTTTTCTTGATTTGTCAGCACTCAAGCTTCTTTAGGACAGAGATAGTCTTTGTATCTCCAGGATTTAATGAAGGCAAATACTGAACTATTTATTGATTCATTGATTGATCAATAAATCGTTTACGATTAGGTGATTTCACTAATATATACACCATGTGAAAGTGTAAAGAGTATGAATTTGGTGCAGAGCCTCAAGTTCAAAGCCAAATTCTGCCACTTATTGCTTCAGGCAAGTCATTTAAATTTATCCTGTCCAATCAAAGGTCTGAACAAAATGATCTTTAAGGTTCCCATAAATGTTATGTGAATCTACACATTTATTTTCAACAAAATTCCATTCATTTGGACTTCATTTTTCTCCCCTCAAGTTTGGCATTTATGAGCATTCATACGTGGGAAAGGTTTATTTTTTTTCCTTTTAATATTTAAGGAGAAAAGAGATGCTAAGCAATATTTTTCTTACTGCATACTAATCACATAGGATTCCTATTGAAGTAGATTTGTAAGGAGTGTTATTTATATAAAATAATTAATATGAACTCAAAATGTGTGGATTCTAATCTAAGCTCTTCCACTAATTAATTGTTTGCCCTAAGATAAAACACCTCTTCAGTTTCTTCCTCTATAAAATAAGTGAAGAAGATAGAGTCATAGATCTTGAACCAAGAAGCAATCTAATCCAAACTCTTCATTTTCAAATTGAGGAAACTGAGGTCTATGCTACTTTAGTTGAGTACCTTGTTCAAGGTTACACAGCTAATAAGAAGGAGAAACAAGATTTGAACTCAGACCCTGTGACTATTGAAACCATGCTCTATCCCCTGAAACCTCTCTGGGTAACTTCAAAGGATCCTGTATCATTGATACTCAATAGGTTTATGATTCTGTAGCATCTTTATTAGTTCCCATCATTCTATATAAGTAATTCAATTTCATTTTTAAAATATCTAAAATTTATATATACATTTCAGTCATTCAGATTATGCCTCTCCCTCCCCCTTTCCTACTCTGCCACTCACAAGAAGAAAGAAAATGGCTTGAATTCCTACTAGAACTTGACTCTCTTCCAGACCACTCTCTAAAGAACGCAAAAGAAAAGGGTGCTATATAAAGCTGAAGATGATACTAATTGATCTCAAAACCTGTTTAGGATTCTTAGAGTCTATGATTATATATTATATTATATACTACTTCTACAATCAACTTCACTAACTTGCTATGAGGAAATCACTTCTTAAAGTTTAATGCAGGGTATGGAAATGCCAGCCATTAATACATTTTGAAATAACCATGATGGGGTAAACAGCAAGCTGCTCGAGAATCAAGAAAATCTGAGTTCAAGGTCCAATACATATTGCTTGTATAACCCTGGCTAAGTCATTTAATCCCTAAGTGCCAAAGATAACTATCTAAAATAAAGGTGCCAACCTACATTAGTAGAAAGGGTTCCCAATGCCAGTAAAATCATAAACCTCCTCTTTCCTCCCCCCAAAAAAGTTGATTCCATAGAACTTATAATATGAATAAAGAGGGGGAAAGCAGCCTCAGGGACCACAGTGCTGAGCAGCCAGTTCCTGATGCCTTGTTTTTATCCTGTCTGTCATGGCCAAACTGACATGTTTGTTTGCTTTCTCAGTAGATGAGTCCTTGAGCTTTCAGCTGTTCAGGTAATAATATCCAAAATAGAAAAAGGAAGGAATTGACCACCCTCACACACACACACACACACACACACACACACACACACACACACACACACACACATACCCCAACTCCCACAACTTCCAAATTGACACACAGACACACATGCTCCTACCAGCTGCCTCGCCCAGCAACACTGGTTAACTCTCAATACACTAATTAGTTCCAGGGCTCAGGTTGGCTCTTTGAAAACTCCCTCCTCTCAGATGAAGAAAGAAATGTGGGTGTATATATATGCACATAGGTAGGGTGGGGATATAACAAGAGTAGTCAGATAAAAAGGAGATAGAGTTCTCGGAGAGGAAAACAATCTCTGGCTTATTTTTTTGCATTATAATATTGCTCCTATATATATGTTGATACCACATTACTTAGGCATTTAAAAAAAAAAATAAAAGTTACAGTTCATAGAATGGCAAATATCTTAGTTCAGGATTGGTCACTGGAGCTTCATCTCTCACCCCCACCCCTGTCCCATGTCCATAATTCTGAAATTCTAACTGTTCCTTTTTAAAATAATATGCTTTATTGTTTATGTTATTATTAAATGATGTATTGGCCATGACATAGTTAGGTTTCCCCTTCCTGAGCCAACCCTGAGAGGGAGAAAAGTCCTTGTAATTCTATTATTGAAATTTTTTTGGAAAGAGAAGCATCCATGCCAATGGGAAGTGAAGCCATCACAGACAAGCTGTCTTCCAAACAGACTGGTTTTTTTAAAGCTCATATTTTTTTGGAAATGCCCCACAGATTTTAGTTCTTTTTCTGTTTCTCTCTGGCTCTATCTGTGCATTTTTGTCTGCTTTTAACTATCTCTCTCTCTCTCTCTCTCTCTCTCTCTTTTCTCTCTCTCTCTCTCTCTCTCTCTCTCTTTTCTCTCTCTCTCTCTCTCTCTCTCTTTTCTCTCTCTCTCTCTCTCTCTCTCTCTCTCTCTCTCTCTCTCTCTCTCTCTCTCTCTTTTCTCTCTCTCTCTCTCTCTCTCTCTCTCTCTCTCTCTCTCTCTCTCTCTCTCACACACACACACACACACACACACACACACACATATAGGAATTTTGCCTATCTTTAATTCTTTGTGTTGTTTTATGCCTCTATCTGTCTCTATATCTCTTGTCTATCTCTCTACCTATATATCTATATCATTGATTGTTCTATCATCTATCAATCTGTTTATACCTGCTTATATATCTATCTGATCTATCATCTATAAATCAATTGATCATTCATTAAATAGCTATCTGTATCATCTAGCTATCTATTTATCTATCTATTATCTCTTCATGTTTTCTCAAGTTTCTCCCTTAAAGTTGATAGACAAGAAGTTACAGCTTCACCTTCAAGGAAAAAGAGTTTGATAGTACTGGAAGGATGTTAAACACCTAATAGATTTCAATGTAATATAATGGAAAGAGTAAAAGATCTAGCACCAAGAGACTAGGATTTAAATCTCCACTTACTTCTTACTACCTATATGATTTTGAACAAATGCTGAACCTCAATTTCTTTATTTGTAAAAGCAGAGAAATAGATAATTTCTAAAATATCTTTAATCTGAGAAAATTTAGGAATCTTATATTCTTTTAATTCTCTTGAATCCAGCTTCAGAATGCTATTAGAATTCTATACTCATTTCTAAAATTTAACCTGAAGTGGAAGTTTAGATGGAATCAAAGATTGGCTCAAGATATTCAAGATTATTTATCCCAATATCCCACTCCAGGAATAAATTAATTTTGTTATATATGGATTCTAGTTCTACTTTTTTTCATTAAATAAAAGCATACCTGGACAAGCTACATAATAACACTGAGCCTCAGTGGCATCATCTGTAAATGAACCAAGGGATCACTAAAATTTTTTATATATGTAAAGATCTATGATCTGTAATTCCTGATATTTTGCCAACTACTATTTGAACATTTTCAGTGCGGAATATCATAATGAAACTCATTATATTTTTGTTTGTTTATTATTTTTATTATTATTATTAAACTTTTTAATTTACAAAGCATATACATGGGTTATTTTTCCAACATTGATCCTTGCATAACCTTTTGTTCCAAATTTTCCCCTCCTTCCTCTCACCCCTTCCCCTAGCTGGCAGGTAGTCCAATACATGTTAAATATGTTGAAATACATGTTAGATTACATATATATATATACATATCTGATTTTTCTTGGGCAACAAGATAACTGTATAAATATATATTTATACAGTTATCTTGTTGCCCAAGAAAAATCAGATCAAGAAGGAAGAAAAAGAAAAACTAAGAAAGAAAACAAAATGCAAGCAAATAACCACAGAGAGTGAGAATGCTATGTTGTGTTCCACACTCTATTCCCATGGTTCCCTCTCTGGGTGTAGATGGCTCTCTTCATCACTGAACAAGTGGAACTGGGATGAATCATATCAATGTTGAAGAGAGCCACTTCTATCAGAATTAATCATCATATAGTATTGTTGTTGAAGTATATAATGATCTCCTGGTTCTGCTCATTTCACTTAGCATCAGTTCATGTAAGTCTCTCCAAACCTCTCTGAAATCACCCTGCTGGTCGTTTCTTACAGAACAATAGTATTCCATAGCATTCATATACCACAATTTTCAGCCATTCTCCAATTGATGGGCATCCACTCAGTTTCCAGTTTTTTGTCATTACAAATAGGGCTGCCATAAACATTTTTGCACATATGGATCCCTTTCCCTCCTTTAGGATCTCTTTGGGATATAATCCCAGTAGAAACACTGCTGGATCAAATTGTATTCACAGTTTGATAACTTTTTTAATCATAGTTCCAAGTGCTCTCCAGAATGGTTGGATCCATTCACAGTTTCACCAACAGTATATCAGTCTCCCAGTTTTCCCACATACCCTCCAACCTTCATCATTATCTTTTCTCATCTTAGCCAGTCTGCAGTTGTGTATCTAAGAGTTGTTTTAATTTTCATTTCTCTGATCAATAGTGATTCGGAGAACCTTTTCATGTGGCTACAAATTGTTTCAGTTTCTTCATCTGAAAATTATCTATTCATATCCTTTGACCATTTATCAAGTGGAGAATGGCTTGCACTATTATAAATTTGAGTCAATTCTCTATATATTTTAGAAATAAGGCCTTTATTAGATCCTGTGGATACAAACATATTTCCCACTTTATTGCTTCCCTTTTAATCTTGTCTGCATTAGTTTTGTTTGAACAAAATTTGTTTTAATTTAACATAATCAAAATTATCTATTTTATGATAAATAATGATCTCTAGTTCTTCTTTGATCACAAATTCCTTCCTTATCCACAAATCTGATAGGTAAACAATCCTATGTTCTTCTAATTTGTTTATAATATCATTCTTTATGTCTAGATCATGAACCCATTTTGACCTTATCTTTGTATATGGTGTTAGATAGAGGTCTATGCCTACTTTCAGCCATATTAGTTTTCAATTTTCCCAGGATTTTTTGTCAAATAGTGAATTCTTAGCCCCCAAACTGGGCCCTTTGGGTTTGTCAACTACTGGATTGTTATAGTCATTGCTTATTTTGTTCTGTGAATCTAATCTATTCCACTGATCAACTTCTTTTATTTCTTAGCCAGTGCCAAATGATTTTGATGATCACTCTTTTATAATAAAGGAGTTTTAGATCTGGTACAGTTAGGCCACCTTCATTTGCTTTTCTCTTCATTAATTCCTTTGAAATTCTTAACCTTTTGCTCTTCCAGATGAATTTTGTTGTTATTTTTTCTAGTTCAGTAAAATAGTTTCTTGGGAATTTGATTGGTATTCCACTAAATAAATAGATTAGTTTATTATATTTGCTTGATCTATCCATGAGCACTTGATATTTTTCCACTTGCCTAGATCTGACTATTTGTGTAGAAAGTGTTTTGTAGTTTTGCTTATATAGTTCCTGACTTTCCCTTGGCAGATAAGTTCCCCAATATTTTAGACTATCAACAGTTATTTTAAATGGAATTTCTCTTTCTATCTCTTGTGGTTGGATTTTCTTAGTGATGTATAAGAATTCTGGTGATTTATGTGGATTTATTTTGTATCTTGCAACTTTACTAAAGTTGTGGATTATTTCTAATAGCTTTTTAGTTGATTCTCTGGGGCTATACCATCATATCATCTGCAAAGAGTGATAATGTGGCTTCCTCACTAACTACACTAATTCCTTTTATCTCTTTTTCTTCTTTTATTGCCAAGGCTAGTATTTCTAATGCAATATTGAATAGCAGTGGTGATAGTGGTCAACCTTATTGCACTCCTGATCTTATTAGGAATGGTTTTAGTTTATCACCATTATATAAGATGCTTGCTGATGGCTTTAAATAGATGCTACTGATTATTGTAAGGAAAAGTCCATTTATTCCTATACCCTCTAGTGTTTTTAATAGGAATGGTGAATTTTATCAAAAAAATTTTTTCTGCATCTATTGAGATACTCATATGATTGTGTCAATTATGCTCATAGTTTTCCTAATATTGAACTAGCCCTGCACTCCTGGTATAAATCCTACTTGGTCATGGTGTATTATCCTAGGGATGATTATCTGTAATCTCTTTGCCAATATTTTATTTAAGATTTTTGCATCAATATTCATTAGGGAGATTGGTCTATAATTTTCTTTCTCTGTTTTCATCCTATCTGGTTTAGGTATCAGTACCATGTTTGTGTCATAAAAGGAATTTAGTAGGACTCCTTCAATCTCTATTTTTCCAAAAGGTTTATATAGCATTGGAGTTAATTTTTCTTTACATGTTTGATAAAATTACATGTGTGTAAATCCATCTGGTCCTAGGAATTTTTTCTTAGGGAGCTGATTAATAGCTTGTTCTTTTACTTTTTCTAAAAGGTGACTATTTACGTAATTTATTCCCTCTTCTGTTAATCTGGGCAATCTATATTTTTGTTGGTATTCCTCCATTTCAGTTAGGTTGTCAAAGTTATTGGCATAAAGTTGGGCAAAGTAACTGCTGAGAATTGCTCTAGTCTCCTCTGTATTGGTGGATAGTTCTCCCTTTTCATTTTTGAGGAAAAAAAACAATTTGATTTTCCTCTTTTATTTTTCTAATCAAATTAACTAAAGGTTTATTTATTTTGTTGGGTTTTTTCATAAAATCAACTCTTACTTTTATTTATTAATCCAACATTTTTTACTTTCAATTTTATTGTTTTATCCTTTTATTTTTAGAATTTCAATTTTGATATTTGATTGCGGGTTTTTAATTTGTTCTTTTTCTGGCTTTTTTAGTTGCAAGTCCAATTTGTTGATCTTCTTTTTCTCTATCTTATGCAAGTAAGCATCTAGAGATACAAAAATTTCCCCCTTATTACCACTTTGGCTGCATCCCACAAATTTTGGTATGTTGTCTCATTATTGTCATTCTCTTGGATGAAATTATTGATTGTGTCTATGATTTGCTGTTTCATCCATTCATTCTTTAGGATGAGATTATTTAGTTTCCAATTTCTTTTTGGTCTGTTTTCCCCTGGCCCTTTATTGAGAGCAATTTTTATTGCATCATGATCTGAAAAAAAAATGCATTTACTATTTTTGTCTTTCTGCATTTGATTTTAAGGTTTTTATGCCCTAATATATGGTCACTTTTTGTATAGTTTCCATAAACTGCCAAGAAGAAATTGTACACCTTTCTATCTTTATTCAATTTCCTCCAAAGATCTATCATATTTTGTTTTGTAGTATTTTAATTATCTCTTTAACTTCTTTCTTACTTATTTTGTGGTTTGATTTATCTAGTTCTGAGAGAGCAATGTTGAGATCTCCCACTATTATAGTTTTGCTGTCTATTTCTTCTTGCAACTCTCTTAACTTCTTTAGGAATTTAGGTGCTGCATCACTTGGTGCATATATGTTTAATATTGATATTGCTTCATTTTCTATGGCACCCGTTAGCAAGATATAGTTTCCTTCCTTATCTCTTTTAATTAGATCAATTTTTGCTTTTGCTTGATCTGAGATCAGGATGGCTACCTATGCTTTTTTTACTTCACCTGAAGCATAATAGATTCTGCTTCAACCTTTTATTTTTACTCTGTATGTATCACTCTGCTTTAAATATGTTTCTTGTAAACAACATATTGTAGGATTCTGGCTTTTAATCCAGTCAGCTATTCACTTATATTTTAAGGGAGAATTCACCCCATTATTACAGTTAAAACTACTAATTCTATTTTCCCTGACATCTTATTAATCCTAAATTATATTTTTCTCTTTCCTTTTCCCCTTTTTCTCCTTCCCAGTATTTTACTTATGAGCACTACTTGCCTCAAGTAGTCCTCCCTTTTTATATACCCTCCCCTTTTCTTATACCTTTCCCCTGCTATTTCTCTTTTCCCTTTTATTTAGCCTATCCCTTCCCTTTTCCCCTTTCCCCTCCCTTTTTTTCTATAAGATGAGAGATGTTTCTTGGTGAAACCAAATATATCTAATATTCTTTCTTTGGGCCAAATCTGATAAGATTAAGATTCACACAATATTTGTCACCCTCCCTTCTTTCCCTCAATTATAATATGTTTTCTTTGCCTTTTCCTGAGATGTAATTTCCCTCATTTTACCTCCACTTTCCCCTTTTTTCCTGTTACAATCCCCTTTCCATGTCTAGTTGTTTTTTTTATTATAACAGTAGAATCAGATTATACATGTACTCTCAATATATACCCATAACAGAAATAGAGTTCTCAAGAATTTTTTTTTTAACCTTTTTATGCTTCTCTTGAGTTCTATATTTGGAGGTCAAGTTTTTTGTTTAGCTCTGATCTTTTCATCAAAAATAACTGGAATTCACCAATTTCACTGAAATGCTATCGACTTCCCTGAAAGAAAATGTTCAATTTAGCAGGGTAATTTATCCTTGGCTGCATTCCAAATTCCTTCATCTTTTGGAATATAAGATTCCATGCCCTTCAATCCTTTAAAATGGAAGCTGCTAGGTCCTGAGTAATCCTTATTGTGGCTCCTTGATATTTGAATTGTTTCTTTCTCGATGCTTGTAATAGCTTATCTTGGTCCAATAGTTCCTAAATTTAGCCACAATATTCCTTGGGGTTTTAATTTTGGGTCTCTTTCAGGAGGCATTCAATGAATTCTTACAATGGTAATTTTATCTTCTGTTCTATGATATCCAAACAATTCTCTTTGATGGTATTCTGAAAGACAATGTCTATGCTCTTTTTTTTATCATGTATTTCATGGAGTTCAATAATTCTTAGATTACCTCTCCTACATCTATTTTCCAGGTTGGTTGTTTCCCCAATTAGGTATTTTACTTTTTTTTTTCTATTTTTTGGGGGGGTTTTGCTTGACTTATTCTTGCTGTCTCATTGAGTCATTCATTTCTATTTGTTCAATTCTGAATTTTAGTGAATTATTTTCTTCATTTGCTTTTTAATTTTTTGTATTTGTCCAATTGAATTTTTAAATGAGTTGTTTTGTTCTATGGAATTTTTTTCCACTTCATAAATTCTGTTTTTTAAAGAGTTATTTTATTTTTCCACTTCACAAATTCTGCTTTTTAAGGAGTTATTTTCCTTTTCCACTTCATAAATTCTGTTTTTCTGGGAGTTTCTTTCTTTTTTCATTTTATCAAATTTATCTTTCAATGAGTTATATGCCTTTACCAAACCCTCATGCAAATTTTTCATTTCTTTTCCCCATTTTTATTCTAGCTCTCTTGTAAGATCCTTTTTTTAATTTCTTCTAGGAGAGCCTTGTGTGATGGGGACCAAGTTATATTGCCTTTGGGGACTTCATCTGGAGACGATGTGTCTTTAGTCTCCCCAGGGTTTGAAATCTGTTCTTCTCTTTCATTATAAAAGTTGTCTATCATCAGAGTCCCCTTTACTTTTTTACTCCTTTTTTTTTAAAGTTAAGGTCTGCTTTTAGGGTAGGGGAGATTTTCCAAGGGTCTGCAGCTGCACTGGGTCAGTGCTGATTCACTCCCAGTGCTGGCTGGGCATGGCCAGGTCCCCTGAGATTCTGGCATTTTGGGTTCGCTATTGATCTTTTGTGTTTGTGTTGTATGTTTTATAACTTCTCTGCTGACCTGCTGGCTTGCAACCAGGCAGAGTGGCCAACACTGATATAGATTCCTTTAGATTCCTCACTGTAGATCCTCTGACACATGGAGTTTGCATTGCCCCAAGACTCTGTGCTGTCTGTGCTGATGCTTGTACTCAGCTGCTTTTGCTTCATTGCCTCCCTCTAGTTTTTTTTTTATTGAAATAGACCTTTTCTGGTCTGTTTCTTCCACATAGATTCTCAACCACATGGAGTCTGTACCACCTGAGGAGATTGCACCATCCCAGGACTCTGTGCTATCTGCACTGGCATTTGTACTCAGCTGCTTGCTCTGGGTACTACCTCTGAGTCCAATGAAACAGACCTTTTCTGGCAATCTTCGAAATTATCTTCTGCTGATAATTAGTTGCATTCCCAATATTTGTGGGTTCTGTTGGTGCAGGGCTAATTCAGAGGCTGGATTTCATAATTACTGTGAGGGTTGTAGAGAAAGTCAGAAAGAAACGTGTGTTGCCTCTGCCATCTTGGCTTCACCCTTCTCTTGTCTTGAGGGATTCTTACTATGTTGACTCATTGAACCCACAAAGATAATCTGGAAACTTTAGGATATGAAATGACCAACATTGCCTTCTCCAGTATGGAGTCACCAACTCTCAAAGCATACAGGTTAACAAAGTCCAGAAGCAACAGATAGAAAAACAAATTTCATTTAAAATTACATAGTCAATATAAAGTACTTGGGAATCTACCTGCTAAGATGAACCCCAGTGCTATATGAACATAATTACAAAACACTTTTCATACAGATAAAAATAGAACTAAAGAATTTAAGAAAATATTCATTGTTCAAAGGTACGTCATGATAATATAGTAAAATGACAAATTTATCTAAATTAACTTACTT
The DNA here is from genome assembly GCF_048593235.1 of Sminthopsis crassicaudata. NCBI lineage: Eukaryota > Metazoa > Chordata > Mammalia > Dasyuromorphia > Dasyuridae > Sminthopsis > Sminthopsis crassicaudata. Next base: position 498,273,136 of record NC_133619.1, on the reverse strand, counting down.
AGTGTCATTCCAAACAATCATAATTATTTTGTAGGGATGGAAAAATAATAACAAAATTCATCTAAAAAAAGAAAAAGATCAGCAATACCAAGGAAATGGTGGTTTAGCTATACCAGACTCAATCTGCATTACATAGTATTAGTAACCAAAAAATTCTGATACCAGCTAAGAAACAGACTCATAGATCAGTGGAATAGATTAGGTAACATGGTAGCAAATGGTAGTAAATGACCATAGTAGGCTAATGTTTCACATACACACACACACACCAAAAAAAATCTAAACTTTTGGCGAAAAAATTTACTATTTGCCAAAAACTACTGGAAAAACTTAAAAGTAGTTTGGCAGAAATTATGTATAGACATATCTCATATACTAAAAAAGATAAGGTCAAAATGGGTAATTAGTTTAAACATAAATAGTGATAACATAAGCAATTAGGAGAGCATGAAATAGTTTACTTGTCAGATCTATCAGTAAGGAAAGAATGTCTCAGAAAACAACAATAGGGAGTATTAGAGTATAAAATGAAAATGTTTATTTACATTAAATTTAAAAATTACAGCATAAATAAAACCAATGTCATCAAGATTAAAAGAAAAACAAAACCTGGGAGAAAAAAAATTCTCATTTCTCAAATATATATAGTACTGTTTTAAATTTATAAGTCATTCCTCAATTGATAAATAAATAGTCAAAGGCTATGAAGAAACAATTTTCAGATGAAGAAATCAAAGATATCTATAGTCATATAAAAGAAAATACTTTAAATGACTATTTACTAGAGAAATGCAAATCAAAACAACTCTAAAATACCATCTCACATTTATCAAATTAGCCAATATGACCAAAAAAGAAAAAAACAAACAAACAAACAAACAACAATAAAAATGCTGGAGAAGAACTGGGAAAATTGGGACACTAATACATTGTTAGTGGAGATGTGAGCTGATCCAACTATTCTGGAGAACAATTTGGAATTATGCCAGAAGTGCTATAAAACTGCATACTCTGATTCAGCAATATCATTATTAGGTCTTTTTCCCAACAAGATTAAAACAAAAAAAAAGAAAAGAAAAAGAAAAAAAAAAAGGAGGGGAAGGGACTTAAATATACAAAAATATTTAATGTTCTTTTTACAGTGACAAAGAATTGGAAATTGGGGGTTGCCCATCAAGTAGGAAATAGCTGAGCAAGTTGTGGTATATGATTGTGATGGAATGCTCTGTGATATAAGAAATGTCAACTAAGATGGTTACAGAAAAAAAAAAAAAACCTGAGGAGACTTATGTGAACCAATACAAAATGAAGTGAGAAGAACCAAAATAGTATACCCAGTAATAGCAATATTATAACTATACTCAAAGATGAAAAACTTAGCTATTCTCAACAATACAGTGATCCACAAAAATTCCAAAGAACAAGGTGAAAAATGATCATCACCTTCAGAGAAAGAACTGATGAAATCTAAATGCAGATAGAGGCAAACTAATTTTTACTTTATTTTTCTTGGGGGAGGAGTTGGCTGTGTTTTTTTCACAATGTGAGTAATATGAAAATATGTTTTGTATGACTGAAAATTACTTCCCTTCTCAATGAGCAGGGTGTGGAGGGAAAGAGGAGAGAATTTGGAACTCAATTTAAAAAAAAATTATGTATAATTGAAAAATATTTATTTTTTAAAAACACTTCCAGATTTACTAGGCTCAAAGGATAAATTATGTTAAATAACAGTTTACAATGAGCAAGCCTCCCCAAATGATTTGCCTCACTCTTTTAGAGTACTGTTTTAGGCAAGCTTCCAGAAAAGGAGATTGTTCCTTTGTGTCAATGCTTCCTTCCATGACTCCTCTGATGGTTTCTACATAAGCTTTTTTGTAGTTTGCAATGGCAGACTCAGATAATATTGTCACTTACTGCTCCCCATTGGCTCCTTTGCTTTACTTTACCAATAGCTCACATCTCCTATATTTCTTCTCATTACTTGGTAGATGGTAGCTATTCCTTTTCCCAAGGCACCCTCTTCCTTTCTTTAGCTCAGATGCCATTTTTTAAGGAACCCTATTCTAGAGACTTGAGAGAGCATTTTATCCTATTCTATTTGTTTCAAAGTCTGACATGATTCCCTTTGGAGTTATTCAAATAATTCAAGGGTTACTTGGAGCAGGGATGATATGCCATAAACTTATAAAATACATTTCCTTTTGACATCACATACTATGAAGAAAAAAAGGTTTTTAGTTCCTGTTTAGCTTTAATTACACCATAATTTGAATTCCTTTAATATCTACTCTTTACTTCTAGCTCTTGTTGGAAGCAACCCAGACTATGTGTAGTCCTCCTCCATATATCCCTTATAGCTAAAGATCAAATCTCCTTTTGCTGTATTCTTCTCCATGCTAATTATGCTCCTCTTGCTCTTTCAACTTATTCATGTATAACATCATTTCTAGGACCTTCTCCATCCTATTTACCCTTCCATGGATATATTCTGGTTGGCCAATGATCATGTTTATCAGTAGGATAGTGCTGAAAGAGATCTGAATTTTATTTTCTATTTTGCTTTTAATGTTTTAGTTGTTCTACCAACAAATTAAGTTCCTTAAACTTCACACACACATTTCACTTGCATCGAACACTTTTTTAGCCTTTATTCTGGGGTTAGAATTGTGATTCCAATATAGTAGTCTCCATCTTTGCCATGCCATTTACCAGTCTACCCCTCCCTGACCAAGAGATCTATCTGGTGGAATTTTCCACTGAGTGGGATTGGATTTTGGGAAGTGTTCAGTGACTTAGAAATTATATTTCTGCATCCCCTTCTGCTTAGCTTACTCCTTCCCTTTTCACTTTTCTCCTCCCAGTTTTCAGTGAAATGGAAGGAGTTTCACCATAAATCGAATATGTCTATATTTTTTCTTTAAGCCAATTCTGATGAGAATATGATACACACTATGTTCATCCCTCCATTCTTTCTCTCAGATATAATAGGTTACCTTTGCCTCTTCATGAGATGTAGTACCACGTAGCACTTTACCCTTTTTTCTGATACAATTTCCTTTCCACCTCTAGTTTCTAGAACAAATTAAACATGTGTTCTTTACATATCTTTATGGCAGAAATGTAGTTCTTAAGATTTCTTTTTACCTTTTTAGAAATCTCTTGAGTTCTGTAATTGGAGATCAAACTTTTTGTTTAGATCCAGTTTTTTCATCAAGAATAGATGCAATTCTTTTATTTTGTTGAATGTCCATCTTCTTCCTTGGAAAAAGATGCTCATTTTTGCTGGGTAAGTTATTCTTGGCTGCATACCAAGTTCCTTAGCCATTTGGAATAAATTTTTTTCTAGCTGCTTCCAATATTTTTTCCTTCGTCTGATGGTTCTTGAACTTGGCCACTATATTTCTTGGCATTTTGATTTTAGGGTCCCTTTCAGTAGGTGATCGATGAATTCTTTCAATGTCTATTTTACCCTCTGTTTCTAATACATCTGGGCAGTTCTTTTTGATAATTTCCTGGAAAATAGTGTCCAGGCTATTTTTTTCATCATATTTTTCAGGAAGTCCAATTATTCTCAGATTGTCTCTCCTGGATCTATTTTTAGACACCTCCGGTGTTTACACCTTCTCTGCTGCTCCTGGCTTGCTGCTAAAACGGAATATCCACACTGGGGTAAAGGTCGTTCCGCAGAAATGGCAGAGATCGCACCCCTCCCCACTCTGGTCTGAGCAGTGTGAGCTGCCTGCTTTGCTCTCTCTGCCTGCCCTCACTTTGTGCCTGATCTGTTTGTCCCTGCCCCCGAGAAAAAACAGACCTTTTCTGGCGAATTTCAAGGATATCTTCTGTTGGTAATTATTTGGGGGGGGGGGGTTTCCAGGCAAGCGTTAATTCCAAGGCTTGTCATGAAGTAAATTCTGAGAGAAAACGCTGAGCTTAAGCAGCTGTCTGCCTCCTCTCCATCACCTTGGCCAGAACCCCTCTCAACTTTGTAATCATAGATATAATTACGTCTCATAAGACACTGTGTCCATCTAGATACCCTTTGGCCTGTATTTTTTCTTCCATTAAAGTTATATAGCAACTTGCCTCACTGAAAAGTTTATAAATCTTAAATGCTAATCTTAAATGTAAACATATATTATTATTAAAAATAAAGAATCTCCTTTTAATTTAATGTTCTATCTATTACAGTAATAATATTCTGTTCACAATATTTAGCAGACTTAGGACATTGGTTATATTTTAGTGATAGATAGACCATTGAGAGCTATTTTCTCCTACCTGACATTCCAGCCATTCACCTCCTTTCTATCTCCTTATCCCTTTTGGGAAGTACTGCTGGTATGCTGGCTGACAGCCACAAGAGTCAGAATGTGGTCACATACTCCTAGTTTGAAAAATTTAAGAAAAAAGCAAATCCTTTAGCCAGCCTCCTGTGCCCACATTGGGCTCAAGAGTCAACATGCATTCAGGATACTGAATACAGATCTCTAAAAACAGACATTCCAAAGAAAAAACATCTGAGCTTTGGCATCATGATTTTTTTAGAAGGGTGGAGGAGGCATATGGTTGCCAACCCCTCATTTGGCACTGAATTGTTCACATAGTTTCCCAAATGGAAAGTATCCCTTGAGGGCAAGATACCAGACTTTACAATTATTCTCTGTCAATGAGCACATAGTAGGCACTCAGTAAATACTTGTTAATTGATTAGTCGAAGGGAGTATGTATATATTTACAAATACCCAAAATTATTCTTCAAAATATGATGTGTCCATGTAAAAGAATTTTCTCTCCTTTTTATTTCTAACCTGGGACACAGAAAAAGCCTCATGGGATTTAAAATTTTAAATTATTTTGGAAGAGATTTTGAAGACCAACCAGAAAAAGTCTCACTTTTTATAAATGAAAAATCTGAGTTCCATAGATGACGTGATTTTAAGTCACATGATTATTAAGCACCAAGACCTGGATTTTTGGCTCACAGAATCAGAGAATCTGAGAATAGGAAGGAATCTCAGAAACCATCTAGGCCAACTCATATCTAAATTAAAATCTCTCTTATTTCTTCCACCAAAAAACTAGACAAATGTCAACCAACTTTGCTTATGGATCTCTAGTGGAGACTAGGAGTACCTGTTATTTCCCAATATGTCTTTTTAATATGTCCAATTACTTAGAAGTTCAATGTTTTTCACATACACACACACACACACACACACACACACACATACACATAAACACACACCACCCCTTTACGTCAATTTAAATCAGCCTTTTTGGTCTTCTCTCTACCTTTCTCTTAAAGTAATTTTGCCTACTCTCAATTTCACCTGCAACCTCTGAAGAGAATATAATTCTTTGAAGTTAGCAAAATGCTTTATATTCCTTATCTCATTTAAGCTTCATTGCAACACTGTGAAGCAGAAAATACAGGCATTACTTCTATTTTATGGATGAAATCAAGACTCACAAAGGTTAACAATATAGAATGATCAGTAGCTAAAGTTTCACTTTTTCTAAGTGGAAATCAGAACAAATGACTTCTCTCAAGGTTTAAGCAGTGATGACATCAGCCATACATTAGTTTCCTTCCTAACAACCTTAACTAGCTAGTATTTTAAAGAACATGCTCATGTGATAGCCAAAGGAGAGACAAAAAGACAAACAGAAACAGACAGATAAAGAGACAGAGAGAAAGAAAGACAAAGAGACAGAGACAAGGAGAGTAGACAGAGGCAAAGAGAGGAGAGACAAAAAAACAGAGACAGAAAAATAATATAAGCAATGATTGTCTAATATAGGATTTTAAACTGGGTTCTCCTTACTCTCAAGGAGTTAATACTCCAGTGATTCTCTTTTGGACATGTTGAGTTGGGATACCAATGGGTGTATGTTATGGAAATAGAAGTTCTGGAGAAAATTGAGAGTTAGACATATTGATGTGGAAATCATCTGCATAGCAGTTGTTAATTGAGCACTGGGGAATTGATAAGTTCACCAAATGATTGAATTAATAATAAATCATTTATTGGTTACTATGAATAAATAGAGAATAAAGAAAAATCCAGGATATCTTGCTGTATATCATGCAAAAGAATTGGTATATTATTGTTCCAGCTAAGGAAACTGAGGGGGAAATGTCAGCAATGGAAATGGAGAGACAGGAATAGCTATTTACCACTCCTCCTGGGGAGCTCTGTACACAGTTACTGCTCAGTCTACCACTCCAATTGAAATATTGTTATAACAAACAAAAAAGTCAATCAATTAGTCACCTACTACTCCTATTTTTTTTTTCACTACAGTGACAGAATCTTCCAGTACCCTGAATGCTTTATCTAAGCTTTTGGTACTCTAAGACCCTTATGTTAGCCAGAGTACCTTGTGAAAAACCCAGCCATTTTTTTTTCCTTTAGAGTTTCCAACCAGATGGCACAAGCATAAGACACAGTCTCATTGTCTCAAGACTTTTTGAAGTTCCTTTTTGTCAGTTTAGCCTCAGATAGATTTTTTTTTTAAAAAGAGAGACTAGTTTAAGTTAATGCCAAAAATATAGCCCAAGTCCAAAGCAACAAAAAGAGACCTGTTGAATCTATAAATCATTCATTGCAGTCCACTCCCCTGCTGTTGGTAAATATTCCAAGATGGGGGGAGAGGGGAGAGAATCTTAAAGAACATAAAGTTCTTTGATATTCTCCTTTTCTTTTGTTTCTCTGAAAAGGCTTTGTCTTCACCTGTTATATACAGCCATAAGCAGGTTCCTAACAACACAACTGGAAGGTCAATGAAAGAAATTAACTGAGCCATTCCAAATAAGTAGGGAAGGTGCTGATAGATAGCAGCACAGACGAGCCAGTTAAAAGTGGACCGAGACAAGAAGGGACCTCTTTGCAGGTTACAAACGCATCTGGCCTGTGTCCACAGCTAGATCATATATCTGACAATATCCTCCCATTTAATGCTTTGCAGATCCAAAGTATATTATCATACCCCAAGTCTGAACTCTCTGGGGAAATCATGTCAAAGCACAACCAAGGAAGTAAGCTCGTAAAAGCCAGCCCAGGGAAGCAGCTGGCTGAAAATTACCCCTGGGATGCAGTGAAAGCAGGATCCTGAAGATGGCGATGGGAGACTGTTGAACAAAGATTATTGAATAAGGTCTGGACAAAAAGTAAGCTCAGCCTATATCACAAAGTGATGGGGTGAAAACAAACAAACAGGAAAGTGGAATCGGTAGTATTTCTAGAACTTATCTCTGTGCACACAGGGTGGATCATTAGTTCTCACAAAATTATCTCTCTTGGTTTATCCTGCATAGACAATGAATTCTTCAGATTGGCAAGAAAATTGCTTAATTTTAGAAAGGGTGTGTGTGTGTGTGTGTGTGTGTGTGTGTGTGTGTGTGTGTGTGCGCCCTCAAGCACATTCATCATTTGATTCTACTGACCTGTTCTGTGGTGGTATTTTGGAGGGATGACTCTGGAAATGAGATGCATAAATCACAATAACTGTTCTGACTTACCAACACACCCCTCCCCCCCAAAAAAGATCAGGTTTCTATAAAAGCATTGGGAAAACAACTTAGGGGGCAGCAAGAAATATTAATCTGTGCTGAAATAGACACGGGACAATCAAACAGCTTCCTCCTTGGGCACATGGAACTGTGTATTTTTTAAAAGGAAAGACCCGCAAAGGGCCTCTGAATTGGCTAAGTACTGAATCGTTATCTTGGGTCCCCTGATAGCACTCACAAGCACATTTTAGGAGGCCTGTTATAGAGAAAAAGCTTTGTTGTATGCAATTTTTATTTCTTTTTTTCTTAACTTACATAATATAGATGAGATTTTTTTATCCTGCCTCAGGTTCCATGGTACAAGAATGAAAAGTCTTAGTATCCTTTAAAACAGCTAAGGACACTTTTCCTAATTCAGCAAATATTTACTGAGCCCTTGAGGTGTGCCTAGTAATGAGCTATGTTTGTAGGGACAATCATTTAAGTATGATCCCAGGCCTTTTCTCCAGCAATCTAAAAGGGCAATCAGATTAGAATCTTGTAATATCTGTCTGATCTAAATCTTGTCAGGAATTATGTTTCTATGTTTAGGTACCTGTATTCTCTTTATATCTAGATTAATTAAAACTTTCTCCTTACCTAGCTAAGAAGTAATTTTCCAAGATCACATTCTATATAAATAATTTAGGAAAAGAAGATATTTGGAGTAATCCTCATACTGTGAGAGAATCACAACTGAAGACTTCTGGAAGCTTTGCTTGTTCTCAATGGCTTTGGCTTAAAAGGAGATGCTAGGCAATGCACTCTTTCTGTGCTGTTCTACCTTGTTTTGAAAAATCTCTACAAAAGTTCACTGCACAGGAAGAAGGTTAATAATGATGAAGATGATGACAGTGGTAGTGATGATTGCATTTATATAGAACTTTAAAGTTTACCAATCACTTGCAAATACTATCTCTTTTAATTTTACAAACCCCCTGCAATTTAGGTACTATTTATAGCTCCATTTTGCAGATGAGGAAACTAAGGCAGGAAGAAAAAACTTGCCTAGTCAAACTTTTAATAGGTGTCTGAGGCTATATCTGAATACACTCATCCAAACTCTAGGCCAAACTCTCTATCCATTGTACTACCTATGATATGTGGTTTTAGGCTGAATAGCAAACTGGTAGATGGAGGGATAGTTCCTGTCTATTTTAAAAATTCATACAGTTCTATAGCCAAAAATTATTTTCTCACAGCTAGTTGGTTAAGTCACAGCATGAAAATGTGGTAAAAGAATGTGGAAATTTAATCTAATAAGTGTCATTTTTTTCTAATTGGAAAATAAGATAGACTAAAACATCTTTTGTGGTTTTGTTAGCTTCATGGTTCACACAATAAACAAACATTTATTATATGCCTACTATGTGTTAGTCATTACTAACAGCTGGAGATACAAAGAAAGAGAAGACAATGCCTGCTCCCAAGAAGTTCATAATCTCATGGTGGAGACAACATGGGAATAACTTTATATAGATAAGATATATAATAAATAAAATGGAAAAAATAAAAAGAAGGGAAACATTAAAATTAAGGGGGACCTGGAAAGACTTCCTGCAAAAGGTTAGTTCTTGCTTGGCACTTACAGAAATTGGGAGGCAAAGAGGAAGAAAGAAAGAATTCCAGGACTGGGACATAGCCAGTGAGAATGACGAGGGTCCAGAAATAAAAATGTCTTATTAGAGGAACAGTGAGAAGGGCAATGCTGTGTGGATTACCAGAGTATGTGAAGGAGTGTAAATCATAAGAAAGATGAAAAGGTTGAATGAACAGGGTTAGGATGTAAAGGGTTTTATAAGCAAACAAAGAATTTCATATTTGATTCTTGAGATGATAGGGAGCCAGTAGAGTTGTTGAGCAGGAGAATAACTTGATTGGATCTGTATTTTAGGAAGATCATTTGGCAGTTGAACAGAGAATGGATTCAAGTAAGGAGAGACATGACTCTGTGATTAAGAACATATAAACTTTGAGCTTAAAAATTTGTTTTAATTATTTTTTTCTTTCACCAAATCTAAACTGTAAGACTTCTTACACATTACTCCAAATCTCTATCAGTGAAAAATGACCTTCACTTCTCAGATTGTCTAAGATAACAGGAAAAGATAATGATAAATGTTGGAGGGGATGTGGGAAAACTGGAACACTAATAAATTATTGGTGGAGTTGTGAAATAATCCAACCATTCTAGAGAACTATGACCAAAGACTATCAAACTATGCATATACTTTTATCCAGTAGTTTCTCTGCTAAGTCTCTGCTGGTATCATAAAAGAGGGAGAAGAACTCATATGTGCAAAAAAAAAATGTTTATAGCAGCCCTTTTTGTAGTGATAAAGAACTGGAAATTGAGTAGATGTCCATCAGTTGGGGAATGTCTGAATAAATTATGATATTTGAATGTAGTGGAATATTATTGTTCTATAAGAAAGGGCAAGCAGGCTGATTTCAGGAGAACCTGAAAAGACTTATTTGAACTGATGCTAAATGAAGTGAGAAGAACCAAAGGAATACTTTATACAGTAATAACGAAATTATGTGATGATAAATTGTGATGCACTTGGCTCTTTTCAACAATGAAGTGATTCAAGGCAATTCCAATAAACTTGCGGTGGAATGTGCCATCTGCATCTAGAGAGAGAATTATGGAGACTGTGGATCAAAGCATAGTATTTTCACTTTTTGTCGTGCTTTGTTTGCTTGTTTTTCCCCTCACTTTTTCCTTTTGATCTGATTTTTCTTCCTACAGCATGACAAATATGGAAATATGTTTAGAAGAATTGGACATTTAACCTATATCAGATTGCTTGCTATTTTGGGGAGGGTGAAGGGTCAATGGAGGGAGAAAAATCTGAAACACACAGCTTTGAAAAAGTGAATATTGAAAACTATCTTTGCATGAATTTAGAAAAATAAATACAATTTTAAAAAGAAAACTGTATGCCTTATTTAATATAAGCACTTCTAAAAATACTAGGTATAAACTGATTTTGGGGGAAGGGGACAATCAATTACAACTTATTGCAATTGCTTGCTATTTAAAGGAATAATTTGGTAAAGCAAAAATTCTTAGATGAAGCAAATAATCATCTGAATCATGTAAACCTAGATTTCCACACATAAGATCTGCTTAAGATCTTGTTCTTTTGAACCTCTCTGCATATAGTTGTGAGTAGCAGTGAATAAATGTATGTTAAAAGAAAGAATAAATGAATGAACAAACAATGAATGAATGAATAAACCTTTTGCTCTCTACCATTAGCTTCAGGTGAATCAGAGAGATTTCCTGAGAGAAGCCTTCAATAATGCAGAAGTAGGAAATCACTAGAAACTTACAAAACTCATACAATTCCTCTTTTTGAAATATATCCAGGGGCCACTCCTGTAGTTTATGTCCAAATGAGGAGAATGATGATGGATTTAGAAATGCAAAAAAAAAGGAATTACTTCTAAAAATTTCTTCCTTGAATCTTACTAGTTTACTCTGGAAAAAAAAAAAAAAAAAAGAAGAAGATTATTTTACTTTTGGACCATGGAGTGAAAAAAAAAAGATGGAACAAATAATAATTCTGGGGTCTGAGCAGAGTGTTGGACCTCCCACCAAGCAGACCAAACATTTTTCTTGAAGACAGATTATTAGGAACTTTCCAGGATTGGCAGACCACTGCTATTTCTTTCTCTGCCTCTCCATTTTCTTTCCTCCCATTCTCCCTCCTCTGACCCACAAAGTACTATTTCCTAAACATATCTGTACTTTTTGGCCTCCAAGCCTTTAACCCACCCTCATACCTTTGCTTGTCTTCTACCTCCTTCAAACTGAAAATGGTTTTGTTTCCACTCTGCTTTAACTGAATTCTCATCTTTTAATCTCCCTCTCCATCCTCATAAGTACCTATATACTTAAAAATCCCTCCTTTTCTGGGAAACCTTTTCTTATTATGCTACTTAAAAACAAAACAGAACTAAAACTTAAGTCCTGAAAAATTGTACTTTTTTTTTTTTTGGTATCATGTATTTGATGTCTATAAATTGCTTCATGATTATTGTTCATATATTCATATTGCTCTACTGATAGGAATAAACTCTAAGGAGAAGGAGCAGAACCATATCTCTCACACATAGTAGCTATAAAACCATAGGCAAGTCAATTAGCCTCTCAGGATCACAGGCAACTCTTTAACGTAAATGTTCTTAACCCTTTTTTGGACTCCATGAGCAACTTGGTAAGGACTTTGGATCCCTTCTAAGAATAATGTTTTAAATACATAACTCATATGTTATAAAGGAATCTAGTAATATTGAATTACTAAAATATTATTAGAAAATTTGATAGAGTAAATATCAATTAGTTGGTTTAATAATTTCAATATTTTGAAATTACAGTAGGAAATAATATTTCAGTACATCTGTAACATTTATAATGAAAATATCTGTGATTTCTATTGGTGACAAAGGCACGAGGATTGTTGATATTACTATGGTTTGCTGTCTAATTTATAATAGAAGGAAACGGTAAATTTCAGTTAGAAGTTAATAAAAATTAAGATTTGTTTCTGATCCAAATTCACAGATTCCCTGAACCATGAACACCTTGGAGGTTTTGTGTATCCCCATGGAAGAATATTTGCTCCAAGATTATAAAGTACAGAAGACTGGCTGATCTGTGTCTGAAGAAAGTTTCCACAGAGAGAATTCCTGTATCTAGTTAGGAAAGTCTTGCTTAAGTCTCAGCTCTTTAACTTGAAGAAATTAATTTCCCCTTTTCAAATCCTCAGTATTTTCACGTGTAAAATTGAAGAGTTGGTCAAAAGCACAGATTCTCAATCTTTTTGAGTATTACTTTTAATAAAATACATGTTCTCAACCCCCCCCTCCCACAGAACAGTTGGGGCAGGTAGATGATAAGTATTGACTAACAACAGTTGGCTAAATTGGCTAATTTAGGAGGACCTGAGATAAAATTACATCACTTAATCACCACATAACTTTGAAAGTCAATGAACCTCTAGCTACCTCAGTACTTTCATCTGTAAAAGTGGAATAATAATTGTACCTACCTGCCAGGGTTGTTGTAAAGGATCAAAAGAAATAACAGATTATAAAGCTTTCCAAACATTAAAGTACTTTAGAAATTATAGCTATTACTAATTACATTATTATTATTTGGGGAGAGCTAGGTGGTACAGAGGGTTGGGCCTGGAAACAGCAAAGCAAACTCATCTTTCTGAGTTTAAATCTGCCCTCAGATTCTTACTATCTATGTGGTCCTGAGCAAGTAACTTTTTCATCCCGGTTTACCTCAGTTTCCACATCTGGCAAAGGCAATGGCAAACTACTCTAGCATCTCTGCCATGAAAATCCCAAATAGGGTCATGAAGAGTCAGGCTTCACCAAAAAAAAAAAAAATGACTGAATTGAAATTGTTACTATTCACTGATTGAAAAAATGAACAATAAGAACATGAATTATGGGATGCTTTTAAATGAGTTAATTTTTGTTAATAACAAGATAATCTCTTGGCTTTTAAAAAATGATAGAACATAAATGGGTCAGGTATATTATTAAATTAGTGAACAAATGGTATGTTTCCTTATCTGTGGGTTTGAATTTCTATTCCACAATATTTTACAAAATTTCTCAATCCATCTCCAAAAACCCAAGACTCACAGTCTAAGAAACAGTGATCTGTGAGAAACGATGAGAGAATCTAAAGATCATTGCTCTACAGATGACTGCTAAATTCCAACTACAAGATAAGTAGATTATCTCTGCCATTTAGAAGGTCTGGGAGCAAATCAAGTGTTTTGAAAGGCAGGGATAGTTTTCTTTGTGTTTGTTTTTTTTACCACTGGCATCTAACTTAGTTTCTTCCACTTATCAGGCCCTTCATTAATCAAAAACCATTTATTAAATACCTACTGTTTGCTGGGTACCATTTGAAGTGCTTGGAATAAAAAAAGAGTCAGAAGACAGTTCTTATCGTCAAGGAACTTACAATTTAATGGGTAGAGGGGGAGCCACCTGAAAACAAATATATATAAAGCAAGCTACATAGTGTATATACATGGGGAATAATTGACACGCAAAGGAACTAGAATTAAGAGTAGTTGAGGAAAGCTTCCAGTAAAAGATGGAATTTTAGTTGGGACTTAAATGGTAAGTGACAAAGCTGGGAGGTAAATCCAAATTATCCCATATTTATTCTGTTCTCTTTCCATGCTGGGATAAAACTGAATATGAATAGACTCTTACAAACTCTGTGTTGCAAAGACCCTAATAGGTCATCTACTGCAACCCATTACACAGGAAGCATAAATTCTTTTAAAAATCTCTTGTAAGTGGTTCTTCCAAGCTGTACTTCACAATGTCCAGGGACATAAAATTCCCTAACTAAAACACAGCCCATTTTATTTTGGAACAGCCATAATTTTTAGAAAGCTCATTCATTCATTCTTTTTTTTTTTTAATTACCACTATATGCAATAAGCTTTTGCTAAGTACAGAGATATATATACACAATTACAATGCTATTATTTATTCATTTTAGGTGACATAATAGAGAGATTGCCCCACCTAAAGTCAGGAAGACTCATCTTCCAGAGTTCAAATCTGGCCTCAGACCTTAACTGTATGACTTTGGACAAATCACTTAACCCTGTATGTCTCAGTTTATTTATCTGTAAAATGAGCTGGAAAAGATCATAGCAAACCACTTCAGTATCTTTGCAAACCACTTTAGTATCTTTGCCAAGAAATCCCAAGAAAGGGATCCACAGAAAGGCAGCCCTTTTTGTAGTGGTAAGAAATTAGAAACTAAGTGGATGCCCATAATTGGAGAATGGATGAATAAGTTGTATGAATGTTATAGAATATTATTGTTCTACAAGAAGTGATCAGCAGGATGTTTCGGAAAGGTCTGGAGAGATTTACATGAACTGATGGTAGACGAGATGAGCAGAACCAGGAGAACATTATACATGGCAACAACAAGATTACACAATGATCAATTTTGATGGATGTGGCTCTCATCAACAATGAAATGATTCAGGCCATTTCCAATAGCCTTGTGATGCAGAAAGTTATCTACATCCAGAGAGAGGACAGTGGGAATTGAATGTGGATCACAGCATAGTGTTTTCAGTCTTTTCATTGTTGTTTGCTTACATTTTATTTTCTTTTTCATTTTTTTCCTCTTTTGATCTGATTTTTCTTGTGCAACATATTTATGCAAATATGTATAGAAGAATTACACATGTTTAACATATATTGAATTACTTTCCATCTAGTGAAGGGAGTGGAGGGAAAAAATTGGAACACAAGATTTTGCAAAGATGAGTGTTGAAAATTAATCATGTATATGTTTTGAAAAAAAAAAAGCTTTAATTTAAATCCCAAGTGGGGTCATAAAGAGTCAGACACAACTCAAAATGACTGAACAACAATTTTACTTATTTTGAATTCACTCAACAAACATTGAGCAGCTACTAACATTCTAGCAGAGTAGACTAAGAAGACTCAAACACATAATTTAACAAAATCAAATCATATAAGAGAAATTAGAAAGGTAAAAAATAAAACATTATTGGACATCCTAGAAGATAGGTATTAACTTATAGAGCTTTCCTGGGAGAAATGGCACTTAAGTTGGGATTCAAAGGATGAACATGGATTTATCAAGCAAAAAGACCCTTCTGAAATAGGAACCAATATAAACAAAAATACCCAGGTGGGAGAGAAGTTACATATTTAAGGGAAGAAAATAAATAGCTCAGTTTGATAAAAGGATAAAGTATACAGAGAGGAGTAATAAGATATAAACCCTGGAAGATAGGGTTTTACCAGATGTTAAAGGACTTTAATTACAGGCAAAGAAATTTTGATGTTATTAAACAATAAGAATTGAAAATTTAAGAGCAGAAAAATAAAAAGCCTAATTCTATGCTTTCTCATTCTAAACTGAAATCATGATCAACAGGCATTTAGTAAGTACATAACTGTTTTCCTGGCACTCTACTAGGTATTGGGGATACAAACACAACAAATAAAATAATTATTACTCTCCAGGTGTTTATATCTTAATGAAAAAATAAGTATGTGAATAATATAATAGAAAATATAAAATGAATAAATAAAAATAGAAATGAGGTAGTAAAATAGAAAATAGTCAGAAAGGAAATTTACTAGCAATAGTGAGGATCAAAAAAAACACTTTTGGGAGGTACTTAGGTGGTGCAGTAGATAGAATACCAGCCCTGAAATCAGGAGGACCTGAGTTCAAATTAGACCTCAGACACTTATCACTCCCTAGCTGTGTGACCTTGGGCAAGTCACTTAATCTGAATTGCCTAAGGGGGAAAAAAAACTTTTGAAGAAGGCATCATTTAAGGACAAAAGACTCCATACTAAAGAAGTTAAGAAAGATCATTTCCAGATATAACAGATAGCTACAAGAGTAAGAAGATAGGATATGGACTTCTCTGTATAGGGAACAAAGAAAACTCTAGCTTGACCTCAATCTCAGAATAGCTGGGGGGGGGGGGGGAGAGAGGAGGATATAATAATGTACAATAAAGATAGAAATATTGATTAGATCTAGGTTGTGAAAAATTTTAAAGCCTGGAAAGGTTTCTATTTTATCACAGAAGCAACAGGAAACATTGTAGTTTATTGAGTAAGGAAGTAAAAAGGTTTATTTTATGCTTATGGAAAATTCCTTGGGTAATTGTGCAGAGAATGGATTAGAATATCCATTTTGCTTTAAGTCGGTTAAAGCAAAAAGACTAATTAGAAGGCTATTAAAATAATTTAGTCAGAGTGAAAAAGTTTGAATTAAATTGATGGCATATTAAGTAGAGAGATGAAGTTGGTTGCAGACATGGGTAGTTGAGAAGGGCAAGATTTGCCAATTAATTGGATTTTGGAAGGAGACAATAGTTAGGGAGAATATTGAGGATAATAGATTTGAGCAATTATTGAAATTATTGAACTAGGATTCTGAAAAGATAGTGACGCTTTATCAGAGAAGGGGAAGGTTGAGAAATGAGAAGACTGCTTTTATTTTCATGTTCTCTCCCAGCCCAAGTCAAAGGTAACACTGGTGATAGTGTGAAATCATTACAAGGTAATATGACAGTAGTATGAAAGATGGAGTAGAAGGGGAGAAAAATAAAAGCAAAAGGAGCTGTTAGAACACTCTAATAGTGAGATGTTATTTAGTCATTTTTCAGTTATCTGACTTTTTGCGATCCAATTTGGAGTTTTCATAATAGAGATACTGAAGTGGTTTGTAATTTCCTTTTCTGGCTCATTTTACAGACAAGGAAGTAGAGGCAAATAGGGGTAAGTGAGTTGCCCAAGATCACACAGATAGTAAGTATCTGATGCCAAATTTGAACTCAGAAAGATGAGTCTTTCTGATTTCAGAAGGGGCATTCTATTTTCTAAATACCTAGCTGCCACAGTGAAGTAGGTAAGTTGTCTTGAGGTTCCTGAATTGAGGTTTTAGCTAAGGAAATGAAGGGAAGAGAATGAATATTAGTGGAATTGACAAGAATTCTTTATGTTGAACAGAAATCTGCCAAACAGTTACATTCTTCCCTCAGGCACAGCCAAGGAAAATTAGCCTAATGCCTCTTACACCTGACTGCCCTTCAAATATCTGCATTTCCAGCAACTCTTCAACTAGCCTGTGTAAATTCTTACATCCTTCTTCCAGAATTCATAGAAAAATCCTCTCTAGCTCTTTGGCCCTATGCCAGAAAAATAGTTTCTCAGGTGGCATTTGGTTACTTGCATTTTGGTGTCTGGCCAAGGAATGAATGGATTCAGTACTTTGTTTAGAAAGGAAATAAAATCAGCAACTCATCTTCCCTTCCACCGCAAGAATTTGGTTTGCATTTGGTGTCTTGGCTCAGTTTTCCTTCCATCTGGGTTAGTTCTCTTAGGTCTATTGCACCTGAGTTCTTACAACTCCTTTTGTCACTAGGTCGCAAAATCACCAGGCTTCACTGAATGTTAAATCAAGCCACCTGGAGAAAGGGACACTGAATTGTAGCTCCCCATTAGCAGATGCTTGGACTATACTGAATTATATACCCTCTTGAGTAACTAATTGTAAACTTGGTATAATATTAGTGTATGAGAAAGGGAAAATATTATAAATCAATTATGCTGCTACAACAGTATTATGTTCTGCAATTAGCAAGATCAGCCTAACAGGGGGAATGAGTTCCTGAGTCCTGCCCTCCTAATGTTCTTTCATGGGTCTCTTACCGCTTTACCTCTAAACAGTACCAGTTCTAATCAATGACTGCAGGAACAATAATTGGACAGCATCTCTTAAATGCATTGAGTTCCTCAGGGCAAAAAGGTAGAAGATGAAATATCACACAATTCATATAAACCATTTTCAGAAATTCTAAATTCAGTTTGCAAATTTGCATCCTAGGCAACCTCTTTTCAGAAACAGAAAGGAGATGTGGCTAACTAAATAAACAATGGCAGTATCTTGTTCCAGGGCAATTTGGGGTTAAGTAGAAAGTTGACTTAATGGGATCACTATATGCTGAGATCTAAGCTAGAGTTTAGGAGAAATTTGTTTGAGCATAGTACCAAGCAGATAGCACTGAGACCAAAGGTAGGAGGTGTGTGATAGATCATAGATATGATCATAAAGTTAGAGCTGAATAGAACTTTGTAAGGGAGAAGGGCAGAAAACAAACATTTATTAAATGCCTACTATGTGCCAGGAACTGTATTTCCTTGAAACTTCAAACCTTTGCAAGGTTATTTCTTTTTTACAGAAAATGAAACTGCGGCAAGTAGAAGTAAAGGGACTTGCTCTAAGTCACATAGTAATTGTCTGAGGTGGGATTCAAATTCAGTTTTTCTAGGTACTCTATCTATTGTGTCATGTAACTACCTTAGATATCATTTAATATAAGCCCCTTTATTTTATAAGTTATAAAATGGAGGTCTGAATGAGTCAAGAAAGGGAGGAGGAATTTTTGTTTAATTTGATGATTTTAATTTGATGATTAGAGTTGTCCAGCATTTAAAATATATACAATTAATAATAATAATAATAATAATGGATCCATAATTATTCCTTCTCCTTTCCCCGTATAGTCCAAGCATCTGCTAATAGTCAGGGAGCTACAATTCAGTGTCCCATTCTCCAGGTGGCTTGATTTAACATTCAGTGAAGCCTAGTGACTTTGTGACCTAGTGACAAAAGGAGTTGTAAGAACTCATGTGCAATAGACCTAAGAGAACTAACCCATGTCAGGCAATGAACTCTTTGAGAGAAAAGACATATTTTTGCCTTTCTTTCTATTTTCAATGGCATGGTAAATGTTTAATAAATATTTGTGCTTTATAAACCTTAAAGCAGTATATATAAATGCTAGTTATTTCATTATTAGAATCTTTTCCTGACTTCTTAAACTGGGTTCCCCAAGAGATTGCCCTCTGTCATTTTTTTCATTTTTTTTTTTGGAAATGTCCTTAATTCCAGTGGTTTCAATTACACAGATGACTCTAAAAACTAAATTTCAAGTGGTGACATCTCTTCTGAACTTCAGACTTACATCTACAGGAATTCTCTATATTATTGTTTAATAGAAGTCCATGCCTAAAATTTAAAAAAAAAAAGAATTTACTTTTCCCACTTATAATAATTCCTCTTGTCTTCCCCCTTCAATTTGTACTCTTTCTTATAGAGTAAGTGCTTAGCATGTAACTTTAATGTTACATGTTTAAATGTTAAAATGTTACATGTTTTATTTAAATGTTAAATAAAAATCTATTGACTGAGTGTTTGACTACTTTGCTTACTCTTAAAGTCAATTTTATATCTATTGCAATTCTTTAAATGGGCAGAATGAGGGAAGGGGAAGAAATACGAGCCTCATTGCTTATTTAGGCATCACACATCCAGCTATTTGATTATTGTGAAAATGAAGTGTGGGTTTCAACTAGATAATCCAAGTGAAACAACAACACTTTTCTTGCCTCATTTTCCTCCCCTTTCTAGATAAACCACTTCTTGATTTGAATTTCTTGACTTTTTAGGCTTCTATAGTTCCCATGAAGCTAACCATCAATTCTACTCTTAATCCTGAGTGACCAAAGGCTACTGAAAGAAATCATGAAATTTCTGTGAATCTATTACAAATTTATGCTGCCAACCTTTGACTGAGCCCTCACTAATTATTTTGTATAGATAATCAAACACGTTCTGTCCTCAAATCCTCAATTCCATCTATTCTGTCACTTATAGCAGATGACCTAGTCTGATACTTTACTATGAACACTGAAGCCATATGATATGAATTCTTTCAATTCTCCTCTAGTTCTTTAAATATCTCAATATATTCATTCTCTTTTCTTCCAATCTCAGTTCTTTCAATGACAACTAATGGTCCCCTTAACACATAGTCCAGTGGCCTTTTTTGAATCCTCTTTTTTCTTTATTTCTCTTCATGATCCCAAAATGAAAATTCCCAGGAATAATAGTCAAATTCCAGAACTTCTAGGTCAAGGAGAAAATATCACAAAAAGAAAAATTCAAATATCATGAAGTCTCTTTATCACTTGACAACATTGACTATAAATTCCTTCTTGATGCTTCCCCCCCCCTTTGTTTTTCCTTTTACTGAGTTATCATAGTTCTTTTTATTTCTGAAACTATTCCTTTTACTGTCTATGAGTCCTTTTCTCCTTTAATCTTAAAGTACAGACCAATTCTGTGTTTAAAGAATAAAGAAATGAATGAATAAGAATTTATTAAGTGCCTCCTTTGTCTCAGGAACTGTACTAAGTTCTACTGACACAAATATAAAAATGAGACAGTTCTTATCCTCAAGAAGTTTATATTATAAGTAGAGGATTCATCTCTGTGAAAGGGAGTTTTGGTCTTGAGATTTAAAGTGATAATAAGTAGAGAGAGCCATATAAAAGACAGTAGATATAGCTTATTCAATAGCAATGATAGTATTGAATTGATTTTACTTTCCAGAACAAAAGGTAAAAATGGAGGGGTTATGAAAAGCAAGGGGACATGTAGTGAAAATGGCAAAATGCTTGGGGTGGATAATTATATGGATATGAGGCATAGTCTGATACTGGCTAGATATTGTAGGTTAGTTAAATTCACACATACTCAATTATCAGAATACTCCAACCCTAGGGCTGAGTTCCAAAACTAAGAAAATAAGCTCACCCAAGAAAAGAAGGAGTAATATATGGTCTCAGAATATTTGACTCTGAAACTTGGTGTTCCAGGTGAGA
>NC_133619.1:497894788-497947288 GCF_048593235.1 Sminthopsis crassicaudata | reverse complement strand
AGAAAAATGTAAGGACTTATCTCTCACTGATAACCCCAGAGTTAACAGCAGTACAAAGGCTCCCTGTTGCAAGCATGTCAGGTCCTCTGCAGTTGGGGCATTTCAGCCAGAGAATTCAGTTTGAGATGGACAGTTCACTGTGAGTAGTTCTGAAGTCATTTGTGCATTTAACTCAGCCTCTGCTTATATCGGGAGTAGCAGTGCTCAGGACAGTCCTACTGCCCATCCTAAGAGGGGCACCCCAAGTCTGTCAGGGACTCCAAAAGGGGGAAAAGTGGGGCCTGGAGTAGCTCCATCTGTCTCCTCTCAATAAACAGAAGTTGCTAGTAGGATCCAGATTTCTGAGCAGATTATGCACAATTAGACCAAGGCAGGCAACCTCGAATTCTTAGAGGCCTGATACCAAACTGCAAGGTCCTTTGAGAATGCTGAAATGCTAATTAAGTAGCTAGGTTACAGGAGCAGAGAAACTGATCAGAGAGACTGCCAATCCCAAAACAAGTGTCTGATTTCTGGTTGTTTCTAAAAAATGATCCTACAATTTCAGAATCATCCTAAAATTCCTAATCAAATGTTTTTTCCTGCCTGAGTTTCAATCAGAAAAGGTTTTACTGCCCTTTACTCTAGCAGGTTTTGAAAACCTGCTCCAAAGAAAAAAACCATCAGCCAGTTTAAAAATAGCCAAAACTTTTCTATTTTTACTTACAGATCAGTGCAACAGGTTAAGGAGTTAGAAATCACAAGCAATTTTTATATTAAGTACAGCTGCAACATTGAAATAACCAATTCCCAAATTTCTTAATCATTGTTCTTAAAACTTAACAGAGCTCTTAAATTAACTAAACAAGCCAGAACTCTGTACTTGAAACAAGGATTCTTACAAGGTACTGACTCTGTGGAATTGATAAGACAGTGGTTATCTATTTTAACATGGTGATTAATAGTTCTCTAGTTCAGTATGATTAATTTAATCTTACAACAAATAATGGTTTCCTAGTGATATAATGATTGGTTTATACTCAGTGTCCTGTAAATGATCTGATTATAATAGAGTATGTAACAGCCAGCAGGGACTGAGAGACACCTTCATTCCATGCTCCACCTTTGTGATGGTTGGAGGCTGAAGCACAAGCCCGGGGACTCAGAGCCAGACTCATTCACTTTATCTCACACCACCATGGTGGCTGGCCTCCTGCATTTCCTCCACTGAAACCAAGGCCAGTCTGAAAGGCTCACCAGGAAGCTGGCTTGGGCCCCAGACAAGGAGACAATAAAGAACTCCAGACACCCTGAGGCCCAAGGCAGAAACCTGAAGGTTTCTAATCTCTAATCCTGCTCTAATTTTCTAATACCTCGGTGGGACCTCCAAAATATAATGCCAGAGAAACTGAGGCAAAATAGAGATGAGAGAGTATTTAATATTTTATTTGAAATGGAGAGATTTACTGGGACC
Organism: Sminthopsis crassicaudata; assembly: GCF_048593235.1. NCBI lineage: Eukaryota > Metazoa > Chordata > Mammalia > Dasyuromorphia > Dasyuridae > Sminthopsis > Sminthopsis crassicaudata. The sequence continues at coordinate 497,945,835 of NC_133619.1, read as the reverse complement.
AAATGGATCCATGGTTTGGTCCCAGGGCTGAATGAGACTATCATCTCCAAGAATCCAGCAATGTGAGTTCTCAGTGGCATATTTACACCTGGCTCAGTCTCAGAGGATAGACAGAGGCAGGAGAGGAGTCAGGGTGCTGAGAGTGGGAACAGGACTATGTATCTGGTTCTGACAGGGTGGGGGGAGACATGGGAACATCTGATAAATTGGGATTACAGAATGGGGAGAGGCCCCAACATTCTGATAAGTTGGAATGGGGAGAGAGGCACCCAACATTCTGATGATATCTAAGATAGAAGGTCTTTCTCCTTATCTGGATCTTCATGATTAGGAGGGAGGGGTAGTTTTGTAGGATTGAGCCAAACAATTAGAAAATGAGGCAGGACAATTTAGGGAAAATGAATCAAGACAATAAAAGAGAACTGTGGCACAGCATGTATGTGCATTTATATAGAGACAGAGACCTTTTTTGTATATAGTTCTTTTTGTGTTGTTTCTCTTATTGTTTTTCTTATTATTTCACCTTCCTTTGTATCTCCCAGAACTTAGCACAGTGCCTAGAACATAGTAGGCCCTTAACAAATGTTTTTTGCTAACTGACTGAGTCCCTCTACCAAAGTAGATCAGGACCTGCTTTGGAACTTATGGACTTTTAGAGCAAGGACTTGGGGGAGGGGGAAAGAAAAGAGGATTGTAGGAAAAAAAGGAAGGAAGCAAGTATTTATTTAGTACCTACTATGTGCTAGGCATAGTTCTAAGCATTTTACAAATATTACCAAATTTATTCCTTATAATAACCCTGGGAGGTAAGTGCTATTATTAATCCTGTTCTATAATTGAGAAAACAAAGATAAACAGGCATTTGGTAATTTGCTCAGGCACAAATAGCTGGTAAATATCTGAGGCCAGATTTAAATTCAGGTCTTCCTGACTGTGTCACCTAGATGCATCTAAGAGGGGCACTGAAAGTTTAGCTAACTTATTCAGTAATTCATACAATCAATACCCAGGTCAGGGATAAGATTTAAACCACCTTAATTTTTTTTTTTTTAATTCAAAGACTGGGTCAAGCTATCTTTATAGGTTTATCATTGTTCTGATGGTCAATGTCCAAGGGACATCTGAGCTAATAAAATATCATCCAAATACAAGAAAATGCTTAAATATGAAAGAAAATATAAGAGCAGGCTCTGGATGGAGCATGGGATCAATGAGCAGATTTTTAAAACCAACAAGGTGAACCCTAGATTTTCCCTATGCTAGAGATCTCTGGGAAATAGAATAACTGGTCTTTGCTAAATACATGAAGCTCTTATCTACCAGGTCTCAGATTCTAAGTGTCAAGGTGTCAGGAAGTGAGACATGTTCAGGGCCCTCCCCAAGGAAAGCCAAAGTTGGTCAAGTTTTCCTGCTGATGGGAATTAAAAAAAAAAAAACAAAAAAACACATACACAAAACACAAAACTGCCTTCAAAATCTTGCTGGTGATTAAACTACAAGGGTGGAGTATTCCCTTAGCCAACCCCAGGAAGTCCTCTAATTCAAAGCTATTCATCAGATCAGGGCTGTACAAATAATTAGTTTTGTCTGAATTCATAACCTTCTTAAGCTGAGAGTTGATGGACCCAGGTGGGACTACCAGGCCAAGAGCAAAGGGAGCAGTTCGGTCATTACTATAGAAACATGAGGGCTTTATTTATTTTATTTTAAAGCACAGAACAGCTGAACCACTGTCCAGCAGACAATGGGATTGGCGTCATTGACCAACCATCTGGGTGGATAAAGGGTGGCCCCAAGTGACTGGTGAAACCCAAGGTGCTTTTTTCTCAGCTGCAAATCCAGATTGACAGCTTGGAGAGGAACCACACAGCAAGACCCTTATAGGTCCAGAGCTCAGTTGGGGTTTGGGAGGGGATATAATCACTGACACAGCCAGACCCTCAGCAGATGTTTCCTGGGCTGAGCAGGGTTCTGTCACCTAAGGAAGGTTGAGGCCCCAGCATTTGGCAACAAAGTAGGAGGAGAAAGGGCAGGTAGTTTAAACCATAAGCCTTGCTAGGTCTCTCTAAAAAATATACTAGAATCTGAGACAAAGAAAAAGTTTCCAAAAGTTTCCAAAAAATAAAAATAAATAAAAGAAGTTACAAAAAGATTGAATGTTCCTGATATATCCAAGGTACTTTGGAAATTTGAAAAGTGCATTGAAAAAAAAAATGGCTGGCTTTCATCATAATTTTTTTAAAAAGAAAAATAATGACCTGACAATGATTGTTTGAAAACAAGAAATAACAATATCTAATAATAATAACAATAGGTAATATTTATATTGTGTTCCAGTCACTCTTTCGAGCATTTTACGATTATTTGATGCTCACAAGAAGCCTGGAAAGTAGTTTTTATTATGCCCATTTTGCAGATGAGGAAACTGAGGCAAACAGCAATGAAGTGACTTGTCCAAGATCACAGAACTAGTATCTGAGAACAGATTTAAAAATCAGGATTTCCTGACTTCCGGACAGAACTCTATCCACTACTCCATCTAACTGCCCCCAATAAACTATCTTTTTTTTTTTTTTTTTTTTTTTTTTAAATGCTCTGTAGAATCATAGATTTAGAGCAAGTAAAAGACCTAAAGAAAATCCAGTCCAACCCTTTCAACTTGCAGATGAGGAAACTGAGTCCCAAAGATGAAAGTGATTTGCTAACACAACATGGGTAGAAAACATTAAAGGTAGAATCTGAGCCCATATTCTTATTCCTTACATAGACTACTCTATCTGCACTGCCTATTAACCCATCTTTCCAACTTCACCTCAAGACCCATTACTTCCATGAAATTTTCTCTAATTGTCCAGACCTCTCTTGATGGTGTTAATTCTTTTCCAAATTCCTGTACTCTTTAGAGTCTGTAGTCCATTCTGAGGTCTAATTTGTATATTATTGTTTAACTGCATTTTCTAGGCATGTCTTTATTCTCATGAGCTAAATTATAAACTCAAGGGAAAGAGAAGACAAAAAAAAATCTTAAATGTTTCTTCTTTGACTACTATTCTTCCAAATTCAATAGTTAGATAGAATTCAATAGATTAATTATTGAATTAAATTGAAACAAACTTAAAATTTTTAAGTTAAATCTCAAAGAGGTATTCTAGTTTCAAGAGTCCTAGTTTTGGGGTCAGATGACCTCATTTTGAATCACATCACTAGTTACTGTGTGACTTACAGCACGCCAATACCTTTGAGCTTCTCTTCCCCCTAATCAGCGCTACAAAGTAGATAACACACTGGGCTTGGAACTGGACTGTTCTGGTAAATGTTTAACAACTGACTCTCTGGGAGTAAGGGAGGGGATTATACTCATGACACTTTTAATCCTCATTGTCTACATTTCCTTCATCAGTTTGTTAATCCTAGATAATGAACAGAATAAAGCAAATCCTGTAGCATTTTCCAATTTCCGATATGTAAATACTCACACAGGGCAGCACAGTGGGCACAGTGGACAGAGTGACCCACAGATTGGGTCTACAGTCAGGAAGAGCTGAGTTCAAATCCAATCTCAGATACTTACTAGCTGTCTGTCACCAAACAAGTCACTTAACCTTGTTTACCTCAGTTTCTTCATCTGTAAAATAAACTGGAGAAGGAAAGGGCAAATAACTCTAGTATCTTTGATAAGAAAACCCCAATTGGGATCACAAAAAGTGGGAACATGACTGAAAACAACTAAAAAAAATGCTTATACTGGAAATTAAGCAATTGGTTCTCAAGAGCCAATAAGGAGCTGGTTCTAGCACCCATCTAGCCTAGAAGTAGAAAAACCTAGGCTCAAATGCTACCTACCTTTAGGTAGTCACTAACTATTAGAACCCAAGCAAATTAAACCTCTGTTTGCCTCAGTTTCCTCATACGTAAAATAAAGGGTTAGGCTTGATAGCATCCAAACCTAAATCAATAATCCTTTATAAAATATAGGAAATAATATTTCTACTGCCTATCACCCCATGTTGTAAGGAAAACGTTTTAATAAAATATAAACCACTATGTAGAAATATAAGCTGGGGAAGCTTTTATTACCAACATCTCTTTGTGAAGACAAAAATCTATCATTCCTTTCTTTCCTCATTGACTTACTAAATAAATATTGGCTTCCTACCACATGGAAAATACTGCACTGGAAACTGTGAGGAGGTTGCAATAAGCATAATACTCCCTATTTACAGTTTACAATGAAATGAGGATGATAATGTTGTACTGAAATTCATTACCATATAACCTGACCACATAAATTATAACAGGACCTTAGAGAAAAATACTATTCTTTTTTATTGGTGACATCAAGAAAGGTTTTATGGGAGAAACAGCAGCATTCCAGCTAGCTTTTAAAGAATGGGTGGAATTTGAGCAGACTGAAGTAAGAAGATATTAAAGAGAAAAAGAATAAACAAAAATAGTAAGTACTTTATAGGAATAATACTGGATGGTTACAAGATAAAGCAAGAAAAATAAAAATAGGATAAGGATAGATCAAGCTGAATATCAAAGATAGGATAAGGATCCAGTATTTAGGAGAGCAGCAGGAGCAGGGGTGGCAATGAGCAAATTAAACTACATTAGTTTGAGACTAGTGGCAGAGAGATCTTTAAAAAGGGTGTGATTCACAATGAAGGGATGAAGGTCTGTTGGTGAATTTGCACAGCCCACCCTCTTTTAATCCAACTCAGGTACCATCATAGCATCACCTCCCTGATGTCATGGAACTCTTTGAGAAGGAAGGACAAATAATAATTTCTGTGAGTATAAATGAAACTGGTCAATTGAGCAACAAGAAAAGCTCCTTCTTGCTATCTTTCCTTTCTTCCCCCTTCCCTCTTTCCTTTTCTTCCTTCCTTCCTTCCTTCCTTTCTTTCTTTCTCCTTCCTTCTCTCCTTTTCTTTCCTCCTTCCCTCTCTCCTTCCCTCTCTCTCTCCCTCCCTCCCTCCCTTCCCCCCCCCTCTCTCTCTCTCTCTCTCTTCCTTCCTTCCTTCCTTCCTTCCTTCCTTCCTTTCTTTCTCTTTCTTCTTCTTTCTTTCCTTTCTCGTTTCTGTCCATATAGGCTATCACCTTCAAATGCTCTATCCAAAGGAATGTATTTTTGGATCACTGAAACTTCCCAAAATTTCTTGGGTTGTATTGGCTAGACTTTTTTCTTCAAGACCATCACTTAAACCCAAATCACTCTGGCTCTCATTGATTGGTCAATAAGTCCCAAGCCAAACCCAATTGCTTATTGTTTTGGGCCCTGATTGACTTAGAGAGAATGTAAAAACAACTGTTTCTGTTTTATCCAGAAACCCTGAGGTTCTTCCTCTCCCAGATAATTTTTTTTTTTCTTTGAGTAAGTAAAAGAGGCATTCTTTGCTTCAATTCTTACCTAGTTTTAATCACTGAATAGGTATTGCCTCAGTCAGACTGAGACCTGGGAAAGACCTTAAAAAAGGCCAAGGTCATCCATTTCATTCAGGGCCATTTCCAGTCATCCTGATCTACGACTGGCTCAGATAAGGAAAGCAGGTGATCTTGTTCAGCCCTCCCTCACTTAAATCCAATTCACTTGCATGTGATGGTATCACCTCCCTGATATCATGGTCCTCTTCAAAAAAGGATAAACAACAATATCAAGGTTTGAACTAGATAATGATGACTGTAGGAGTAGAGAGGAAGGAATAAATGAAAGACAGATTATGGAGGGAATAATCAGTAGGGACCAGACCATATTAAATTATATGATTTTCCAAAGGTATGAGAACAATACTCTGAACACAGAAGTTGTTTAATTGGAATGAATTGAGTATCTTTGTGACAGGTTGGACACAGAGGATGAAATCAAGAGAGAGAGAAAAGAGATTTAAGTTTTCACCTTGTAAAGCTAACAGCCTTGGCAACTGGGAGAACAATGATGTTATTTCTAGAAACAGGAGAATCTTATGATCAAAGGTATAAAATGGATAAAATGGAAGTAATCTTTAAAGTCACCCACTAATTTTAAAATTCAAGAACCCAGGGAAGTTGTGATGTTTCCAATGCCATTTAGTTAATAAGTAATCAAGTCAGAATTTGAACTAGAGTTTTATTTAACCATAATAAAATTATCTTTATGCCACATCACCATTTTTCTTTAATCTTATAGGACTGGTTTGGCAGAAAGTTATTGAGCTAAATCTTGGACATATTGTGTTTGGGGGATCATCGAGATATTCAGATAATATTTACCAGACAGTTGGGAATAAAGGACTGAATCTATAGAGAAATAGTTAGAACTAGTATAAAAATTATAGATTCAACTTCATAGAGATAATAATTTAAGCTGTGAGGATTTGGGAGATAGCCAAAGGAAAGGAGATAGAGAATCTAACAAATCTGATCTCCTACAATGATATTGTGTTAAAGAGATGGGTGGATTCAAGAAGTAACTAATGTGATGTTCCTGAAATTGAACAAAACTTTTTTTTTATTCTTTTCTGCAAGACATAATCAGGGAAGTGCTAGATTAAGGTGCTTTTGATTACTCAATTGCTAAGTGAATGAAGCCAAATTCTCCCACTTCATTCTAGGGACTCAGTATCTCTTGGGGGAAGTAAGAAATCACAAACTTAAATGCGCTAGACCTGGGGATGCTATGTACCAAGGCAATTTCAAATGACTAAGTTTTCATGTCCTTTCAAATACTACACCATTCTTTTTCTACCCCAATTTCCCCATATTTTAACAATACAAAAGTGAGATGTTCTTTCCCACTCCAAAAGGAAGGATGAGTTGTTTTCTGCCCAAATTGTATTATTAAAAGATTTTATTATTCTGAGGTCTGTTTCACTCATCTCAAGAACAGTTTCTAAGAACTGATTTCCTGGTTTATAGATAAAGAGGAAAAATACTGAATTAGAGCCCCTGAGCTCCAAACTGGTAAGGAATATTTTTATGCCCCACTAAGATAAATATATGTGTATGTATGTGTATATTTACATGGGTATATGTTTATATAAATGTGTGTGTGTGTGTGTGTGTGTGTGTGTGTGTGTGTGTATACAGTAAATGGAATTTCCATTTTTCTTTCTTTTCAGGTCACTGTTCTAAGAAAGATTTGGGGCAACACTGAAGAATACACAGTGGTTTCTGTCTCTCATGGTTCTGGGTAGATAAAGGGATGGTTGCACAGATAAACAAACAGGCAAACACAGTGTAACCACAGATATTTGCCTTTGATGCCTCTCTTCAAAAAATTTCCATTTGATACTCATTGCTTATGGTTCCATTTATCTTTTGCAAGTCCCTAGCAAAGATAACTGACCTTCATTCTCACCTAGTACACAGATCAAATTGTTTTAGAGATTCAATAGTGCTCATTTCACTATTTCCATTTTTCCCCTTCTTTCTATTATATATTCACATTTCTTATTTCCCTGGGCAGGTGAATAGCAAAACAGCATGAAATATTCTGCTTCTAGTCCCATCTTGAATAGTTAATGATGGAACTGATAGTGTTATTGGTTTCTTAGCACCTGAAAGGTACATGTGATTTGGTCTTATTAGCCTTCATTTTACAATAGTGAAAATGAAGACCAAAAGAGATGATAATGACCTTGACCAAAGTGGCCTTCCAAACCTGGGCCATAACTGATATCCCATCCAGGAAAATAGTAAGAGGAGACAATCAATAAAATTCTTTTCTTATCATGTTCAACTTCAGTCAGCCATGTTTCTTGTCTACTTTGGTGCACCATGAATCAAAGGACATAATTTGGAGCTGTCACACACAAACAAATGAATATGATTATAGGGCAGGGGAAAAAATTAGAGTAAAACTCAGGTGTTTGAATCTAGAAAAGAGAACACAGACAGGGCAAGTCCAATAGTCCTCCTCATATTCATGAAGGGTTATTAGGTGGCATTTGAAGCCAGTAATTTACACTCAACAAATCTGAAACAGAGTTCATTATCTGCCTACCCCCAAACCACCTCTTTCCCCCTCACTTCCATATTTTTATCAAGGGCACCCCCATCCTTCCAGACAGCCAACTTCAAAAGCTGTGAATTAGATGCCTCTTCATTACCCCTCCTTCTTGGTATTGTACCCAAGCATAGCCATGGGCTGGAGAAATTGGCACTCAATGAGAAAGCATTTCCATTGGGACTTCTCACTCCTCACAGGACAAAGACCAATGTGAATGTTCCCCCCTGTTGTACAGCATATCCAACCTGCCTGTTGTATCCTGCTTTCTAGAGCCCCCACACGGGGGTGATTAAAATATACCTTCCTCGTGGAGAAGTGATGAGGTGGGATTCCTGAGGAGGGTAGAAAAATGAAGTCCATTTATCTCAAAGACTTTCCCCTTTAGATAATGTAACAAACACAACACTGTGCATGTAGGATCACATAAACAGCTTGCTATTGTATGTAGTTTGCCACCTGGTATCACTCTTCCACCTACTATCACTCTGCTTCAATCACAACACAGATTGTCATACCCCTGACTTCTCAGGAAGGCCAAGAGTCCTTAGGGGAGACGGGGAGCCAAACCAAACATTGTCAGAAGGTTCTCTCTGGGCTGAAGGGTCTTATACTGTACCCAGAGTTCTCCCACTGACTGTGACCCTCTACACGCAAGCCCCTTATTTAATCAGTTCTCAACTCTTGTTAATTCTATTCTGATAGCACTCTAGTATGTCTTGCATTTTACAACAGTTTCCTACTTGATATTATATGACTCCAGCTCTCTCATCCCAATAAAATCTCCATTGAAGTGCCAATTTCATAAGTGTATATCTGATCATGCAAATACTCTGCTCTAACTTTTCTTGGCTACCTTTTGTCTCTCTGATAAATTTAAGTGCTCTTTGTCTTTTAAAGTCTTGCACTATCTTCCTCCAATTTATCTTTCTCTCTCAAGAGATTTCGCTGCATTCCTCCTGCACAATCTCTATGTTCCATTGCTTTTCCTTGAGAATGTCATTGGTTTCCTATCTCTGACCCTTTGCATTGACTGTCCTATGTCTGGAATGTTCTCTTTTTCCAGTTTCCTTGGAATTCTATTCCAAACCTGCTCAAAGGTTATCCTCCCCCATGAAGAATTTTTATTGATCTGACACTTGTAAGTGTTCTTCCTCCATCAAAATTACTTTGCATTTACTTTGTATGAATTTTGTACATATATTATCTGTGGGCATGTTGTTTTCCATATGTACAGCACCTCCTTCTGAACTCTTCTGAGGCAGCTAAATAGTGTAATGAATATATCGCTGGGTCTGGAGTTAGGAAAACTTGCTTACTAACTATATGACCCTAAGTAGGTCACTTAATCTTTGTTCCCTTCAGTTTCCTCAGCTGTAATATGGGAATAGTGATATATCCTACCTCTCAAGGTTGTTGTGAGAATCAACATAATATTTATAAAAACACTTGTGTTTGTCTCATAGTAGATACTATATAAATACTTGTTATCTTCCCTTTACTTCACTGTAGGTATAGTATCCAGAGAGTGATACTTTTTACCTCAGGAGATTATAATATTCATGAGCCATCATCCCATGTCCCCAATTTCAAAATAGATCAATTTACAATGGAGTAAATTGCTGATAAAGAATATAAAAATAGAAATTACACTGCACACACTCTGACCATGTAGACTTAGCTTAAAGTGGTTGGTACAGACCAAAGAATTTTCACCAGGTAGGAAGATACTTCTTACTCCTGGGAATCCTTTTTGCCCTTCGCAGAGTCTCCATCAAGTGCACTTCTGAGTGTGCCACAGTTGAGGGGTGAACCATCCTTTGCTCAGTTGTCTTGATTATTGGATGGATTCAATACAGAACTACATCAAGCAGGACACTTCTCAGGGCTTTGCTGACTCCTGGCCTTTCTCTACTATTGTTGCCCCTGGCTCTAACACTCTGTTAAGAGGTGAGATCTCAAATGACTTTGATGGTTCTCTCAGTTTCATGGGTCAATGAGATGCATCAACTGCAGAATGTTCCTTCAGCTATGAAGAGGACAGAATAAATTCAAAGAAACAGGAATGCCATAGATTCATGAGTATAAAATGGTGAGGTAAGAAACAGACTGGTCTATGCTTCCCCACCTTGAGAAATACAGCAGTCCTCCCCACATAAAAACTAACTGGGAAGGGAGTTATCACCATCCTCCCAAAGTTATTTGTATGTATTTTTTACTTAGTTCAGGAGCCAAAAAAATAAAAATAAAAATAAAAAGACTTTTTGTAACCATGCAATAAAGTGGAAATAGACAGAGAATACCTTTCTGGGCTTTGCACTAGGGAGAGGGGAGGGATGAGAAGGGCTCTCCCATTACCTATGCCCAGAAGTAGACTCATCATGGTTCCACGTGGACAAAATCAGCAAGGACATATTGGACATGTTCTAAAGTCTATGCTTTCCCTGGCTAGTCCATAGCTTAGCAATGTAAATTCCTAGAAGGCAAGGGCTGCTTTGGTTTTTCATATTCATTTTTCTTCTCTGTATTATCAATGTGTAAGAAATGTCCCTAGCATGTAATAGGTACATAATGAATGTTTATTGAATTAAAACGAACTTCCTAATGAAAAGTACTGATAAGTATCAGATTAGGTTATCAAAGAATTACATAGCATATCTAGTCCTGGAGATTCTCATTGTTCTCTCTACTTCTGGTCTATACCCACTCCAAGCTACCCTCCATCCTTTTGGACTTTACAGCCTTTGCTACCCCCTTAAAATTTCTGTGATTTTCCATCCATCCTGAAGGCAAACTTTTTTTTAATGTTGTCTTCTCCAGTTGAGTTCCTCAAGACCAGGAACTTTTCCTATTTATATCCTTAGCACTTAAGATAATACATGACATACAACAAACACTTGATAAGTGCTTCATTTATTCATTCATTGACATGTAATGTTAGGTTATTAATATCAGAGGCTATTTCATTGTTGTATTACCAGTACTTGCCACATCTCTAGCACAGAACAGGTGCTTAAATGCTTTTTGGTTTGTTGATTGATTGACTAATTTTTAGGAGGAATTGCTGCCTTTTCAAGAGAGCCTAGGGTCATAGTTTTGTTTCTAAACAGGGAATAGTAATAATAAATAACTTCTTGAGGTATATTCCAGCTTATTAATGGTATACAGATATATTCAAAGAGACCTTGGCAAATATAGATTACATCTATAGGTGTAAATGTGAATTATGATATACATCACATACACATACACATTATATGTTCATAAATATGCATGTATCAGGGGATTGGGGTGAGAACTGTCTAATAAAAAGGAGTATAAAGTCAATGCCAAATATGCCATAAGAGTTATGAAGAAATGGATAATAATAGCCTGATGTGCTAATATATACACCAAGAGGTCAAGAGACTTTTTTAGGTCTCAGAATCTCAGTGTTTATAGAAGTGCTGGCAATCTTTCTACATTTCTCTGGTATTCAGAACTCTTTTCCAGGGATTATGGAGGAGAGATCCATCAGCTGAAGAGGGGTAAAGGAGAATCATGTCATCCTTTCCTTGCTAATGGAAGTCATCATATATATCATTAAGGAATTTCAGTCTTATCAGTGGCCTGGAGAATCAGTATAGCATAGAGAAAAGAGACCTTGATCTACCAAAATTAATCAATCAGCAAGTATTTATTAAGTATCTACTGTTTAGCAGGCACTGTGCTAGAAACTAGGGATGTAAATACAAATAATGAAGTAGTCCCTATTTAGAAAGGAACCTGACCTTGAATCCAAACTCCACAACTTAATTCCTCTATGATGGGCAAGTCCCTTAATAGCCCTGTGACTCAATTTATTCATCCATAAAATGAAGGGGTCAGGCTAGCTGATTTCCAAGGTACTTTCCAGCTCCAGATACTCTAAATAGATACTCTAAATGCCATGTTGGCTCTTTATTCCATTTTTGCTGAAATTGAGGTTTGCCCCAAAATAAATATTTTTGAGGTTCCAATTCAATTTCTAAACATAAGACTAAGTCCAAGCTCATTTCTTGGTCTATTTCATAAGAATTTCCACAGAAATAAACAACCTTTGGCTTCTATTAAACAATGAAGCATTGTGGTATAATGGAAAGATAACTAACTTAAAATCAAGAAATCTGCATTTGCATCCCAGCTCTGTTACTTCTCAGTTATGTGATCAGAGGCAAGTCATTCAGTTTTGAGAACCAATTCTTACAATTAACATCTTCATCTACAAAGTAAGGATAATGATGCTTATACTACTTATCTCAAAGGATTATTATGAGCAGTACTTTTATATGTTTTAAAGTGATATGTAAATGTGAATATTACATTGACTACTACACTTGTAAATAGAAAACTAAAAATCAACAATGTCCTACCATTGTAGAATAATACTTTTAAGTCTTGTTTATAATTACATTTTCATAAGATTTTTTTGTTTGTTTTTATATTAAGATATTCAGCTTTCTTTCATGATCATGTTTAAATGATACTTTGATGTGATGATGGACCTCCAGAGATTGATCTCAGCTAAGTGGTACAATAGGTAGAATACTATATCTGGAATGAGAAAGATGATTTCAAATTTAGTCTTAGACACTTACTAACTGTGTAATCCTTCATCATTTTAACTTTTTTCTGTCTTGATTTCCTCAACTGTAAAATGGAGATGATAAAACATCTATCTCACAAGGTTGGTATAAGGATGAAATGGAATGGTAATTATAAAGTGCCAAGTACCAGATATATAGAATTTAATAAATTATTATTCACTTTTCTCCTATGATGTACTTCCAAAGGTGCAGGGAACAGCCCAAATATGCTTTCTCATCCTGCATGACTCTTCTTTGTGTCTTATTGTTACAGGGAAGATGGTCAATAGTGTGGTACCTTTATCTAAAACTTTCAATGTATTCTATCTCTCAGTTATCCTTTATTCTTGCTAAGTAATTGAACATCCTCCTTTTCTAATTATATGTCTCTCTGATGAAATTTTTGGTGCCATTCCATATAAACAACTTTGTTGCTAATTACACTATCACCTCTTCATGCCCAACTGATGCTTTTCCCTTGTCCTTTGGGTCAATTTTTTATGGCATTCCAAATGTGCAGCCATATCATATCAACAAAAGTATATTGATGTTAAAAAGATGAGCCTTTGTTCCAGAGATAAGGTTGTATTTATTAAAAGCATATGCAATTTCCAAAGTATAATCCATACAACTTTTTTTCTCATATTCAATTTAATGGCTGAATGATGATGGATGTGAATTTCTACAAGGATGTCTGAATTTGCATCATTCTGCCTTTCACACTGGGGATCATAGGTCCAGTCAACACTTCCTAAATCCAGCAACAAGTACTTATTAAAGGCATTCTTTGTGTAGGCATTATCCTAGGTGCTAGTGGGCAAAGAGACAGGAAAAAAAAATGGACCCTACTCTCAAAGAACTTACCATTCTATGAGACACAAGGTCACTAACAAATAATTAAGCCCACTCCAGTAGAACCTCTACTTCATGAATTTCTTAGTTTTTTCTCTTCTTAGAAAGCCAGGAGTATGCATACATACACACACACACACACACATACACACACACACACACACACACATTTCTAAAACATATACCCAGCTGATATCTCCTTTTACTCTTAGTAGACTGTCATCTATAAGTTGGGCTACTTGCAAGTTAGGTAAGGAATTTCCAGTTGAATTTAAGACTTTTTCCTGATTCATATCCCACTTCCAGTCACAATACAAAGAACTACACAATCATACCCACACCCACTTGTACCATCACAAGTATTCAATTTAGAATAGTCAACCAGGAAACTGATTTTGTAGCAAACTTGCCAATGGACAAAATACATTAGTAGTTCAGCAGTTTTTATTAACCCAGATGTTTCAGCATTCTAGGCCAAGTACTAGTGGCAGAGATTGTAGGCAAGAATAATTCCTTGTAGAAAGGGGATTTATAAGAGGACTGGACTTTACTGTCCCAGATGCTTACACCTCTTTGAGCTGGTGAGACAGAATTTGGAATATAATTTGGCATTCTTAGGCAAGATTGTCCTTTGTAGTGTGTGTGTGTCTATGTAGATTTATGAGTCTATTATATATAGGTATGTAGAATGTCTGCATTAACGTATGCCTCCAACATAGGCAATATAAATTTGCCTAAATATATTTGCACATGTCTGTATTGAGTCATAAGTCTGAAGTTACGGAATCCAGGCACAAATAAAAACAACAGCAATCCAGTACTTATGCCTTTAATCTAGATGAAATCACAGATTCTAAGAATTGGAAGGGATTTTAGAAGTTATCTAATCCTGCTTATATTTGGACAAAAATTATTTCTGTAGCATAAATGAACAAAAGAATGAAAGAATAAAAATACATTTGTCAAATGTTTACTACTATGTGCTAGCCACTAGAGATGCAAATGAGATTTTAAAAAATTAGTTGTTGCCTAAAAGAACCATGTATTCTTGCAAGGAAAGATAACACATAAAAGGGAAGATGGGAAGACTGGTGAGAAGGTTAAAGATACAGTGTTATAGTTTGGAAATGATCAGAAAACAAGAAGTGTGGCTCAATTCTGGACAATAGAAGGGTAAAACTCATCTCTCAGAACCAAAAGTCTCAGGGCAAAAAAGGGCATGAGAAAGATGCTCAAAACATAAGAGACATAGTTTGAAAATGGTCAGCAAATGGTATGGTGGTCTAGTTCTGAGCAAAATGACAAATACTCATTTAGTCTTTGTTTAATTCCTTACAGAAATGGAGAGACTAAGCACCCCCAATACAGGCTATTCCATTTTTTTAATACTCTAATTCTTGAGGTCTATGGGATATTCAAAAAGAACTAGCACCTCTGGCATGAGAACTTGTTCTTTTCCAGGCTGCTCATCCTCCTTTGAAGTCTACCTGGCACCCAACGCTAACTGATAGCTCCAAGAAGTTGTAGTATGTGCAGCAGCCATACTCAGTAAACTGAGCACATGGGCTAAACCAAATTGAGGGTAACCTACCACCAGTCTCATCAATGAGTTAGGGAAGTGTCTACCCCAAGCATATGAAGATGCAACACTTAGAGTTTGAACTCTATTTTAATTTTAATTTTAATTTAATTTTAAACATTAAAGACCCCAAAGTTAACTACTGCATCCTGGGCCAAAGCCAGACATCAAATCTTATGTCTTGTCTCTAGGCTTTGATGATCTGGAAGACAGAACAAGGAGGACTCATTTGTGCATCTTTGCCTCACTTAAACCTAATTTACACACAAGCCAAAACATTACCCTATAATGTCATTGGTCTTCTTGAAAAGTAAGGACAAACAACATCTCTCATTGTTAGTAAGTTTTTCTTTTAGTGGAGTTGAGATTTTCCTCTTCACAATTTCCAGTCATTCCTCCCACTTCTCTCTGGGGCCAACCAGGACAAATTGAATTCCTCTCACAAATGACAGCCCTTCAAATATTTGAAGACAGTTATCACTTCACCAGAAAATCTTTTTTTCCAGCCTATGCACACTTGCTGCAATTGATCTTTACAAAGCATGAACTCAAACTCCTTCACCTTCCTGGTTGACTTGCTCTGAACCCTGAATAATTGGCATCAGCTTAATGGGATTTACCTGCATGAGAATATTACTAACATCACTCTCTCCTTTGCATTTAATTTTGATTTAGTCTTCATACATTTATTTAATAAATATTCATGGAGCATCTACTATGTGCAAAACACTCTAATAATTTACATTTGTATAGAATTTTAATAGTAACTGGCATTTCTATAGTGCTTTACAAAGCACTTTCCTCAAAACAACCAACCCTGTGAATTTTGCAAAAATTATCTCCATTTATAGTGGAGGAAACAGATTCAGAAAGACTAGATGACTTGTCCAAAGTCACCTAGTGAATGTCAAAATCATAATTGAAAACCGGTCCTTCTGACTTCTGATTTCCATGTGTGAACTCTTCTCTATACCCACCATGATCTATGACTTACAAATGTTTTCATGCTCATTATCTCATTTGAATCTTTAAAAAAAATCCTGAAGGGGAGGCAAGGAAGATACTATCTTCCTGATTTTACAAAGGACAAAGGGAAGCTTCCAGAGATTAAATGACATGGGCGACAAGTATGATTTGAACCCTGATCTTATGCTCTTTACATAGTATTACTCCTCAGAAGCAGTGCTCTTTTCAATCTGTAAAAAAAAAGTCTCACTCCACTGAATAAATTTCAACCTCTCTACATCTAAGTTAGCAGTTCTTTTTAGTTAAAAAAGACCAAAATTCATCACTTCATGGCTGACCTTCTGGGGAAAGCATCACTGAGTTTAACTAGCTTGGACAAAACATTGTCCCTAGGTCCAAATCTTTGTCATTTGATGGGATCTGTTAAAGCTTTTATTCTATTAGCACCCCTTAATTATGTCCCATTTCTCAAGTATAAATACTGGGATAGGAGTATAGCAGAGGCTCAGAAATTAAGGGATTGACCTGGGATTGATTTGCAGTGCACTTGACAGTTTTCAAAAAAGGTTTCCATAACTAATTTAATTCTCAAAACCATAAGGGAGGGTTTCTTGGGATTCTGGTTCTTCAGCTCACTGGGAATTAGAGAACAGAGGCAAACCATAATCTGGCAAAAAGGAGCAGATTCAGCAACTAAACTAAGAAGTTCCAAATAAAGCTTCTACTCTGAAGTCATAGTTTTGGTATGGCTATTTATTATTGAAGTTAATAATATAATTGCAATAAAGCAACTCTGTGACCATTATAACTTTAGAGAAACTGAGGAAATTACTTGAATACTTTTTTTTTTTTTTTTTTTAACAAACCTGTGTGAGTAGACACAACCTCAGATGGGGACTAAGCAAAATCAATAAGGGTGATTTAGAAATGAAGAAGACTTGGGAGTCAATTTGAGTTTTTCAGGTGGAACAGAATTTTTTTTTTTTTGCAATTAAACAATCTCCAGAAACATTTTATGAATTTGGTCTACATCATCTTTTTGTTTTTAGGCAAATATAAGACAAATGTGTGGCCATTGTGTTATTGTATATAATGGAGAAAATATTACAAGGAATTTTGGATAATATTTTCCAGAGATTCTGAGCCCTGAAAGCCAAGAATATCTTAAGTTTTATTAAAGGGAATGCTTTAGAGAGACTGAAGCAAAAGTTGAAGGTCGCCAAGAACTAAAAGACAGACATTGAAATGTAAAGGCAAAGGCTTTCAGATGCAAAATAGAATTCTCAACTCTATTAAAAAAAAAAAAAAAAAGTCTGAGGTTTGAAGAGTTCAATTGCATATGAAGAGGTCAATGAGACAATGAACTTTCCTCCAAAACACAGATTGCTTTCATACATATCTTTATCCTTAGTCATTCATTTATTTATAAAAGATCCCCAAAGGATAATGAGAAGGGAAATTGACTGAATTAGAACAGATCATCCTAAGGCTAGGTGGAGCACCACATTAAAGTTTTTTGAGCCAGAGTACTTAAGATCCTATCTGTCTCTCTATCTGTGGATGTATATTGATGCAACATCTTTCTCAAGTTCCAGTTGTTAAAGAGGGATGCCAATTCAATTCAACAACTACTCACCTACTGTCCTGGAGAAATTGTTCTGGGAACTAGGGACAAATAAAGCAGTACCTGCTTTCAAAAAGAGTACACTCTATTGTACTTTTGTGGGTGAAATGGAAGACAAGAGGGAGGAGAAAAACAAAATATATACAGATAATTAAAAACAAAATTATACAAAGTAAATACAAAGCAATTGGGGGGGCAGGGAGTGCTAACAACTAGTATTGAGGAGGTGGAGGGATTCCTTTAAAAGTGGAACTTGAACTGAGATTTGAAGAGAGCCATAGTAGAAGACAGAATTTTTGAGAGACTTGTTAAAAGGTAAAGAGATCAGAGTCGGAATTCAGTGCTTGGAGAATACCATTTCCCAGATTATTTCACATTATTTCCTATTATAGATTCTATTTTCCAACCAAACTGGCTGGAAAGTTATGTGAAATAAATCTGAAAAATAGTTTAAAAGTTGTATGTCAAATAAAGTCATTTTGTAATTTGTCCTAGAGGTACTAGAGAGCCACAAACATCTTTATTGATTTCATTTATTTGTGTGTTTATTTATCTATGCATTCATTGTTTGTTTTGCTAATTCATTTATTCATTCATGTTTGTGTATTCATTTATTCATTTATTTATTTTGATGGGGGGGGGGGAGTGGGAGGTGGGGCAAGATCCAACCTAGCTTCTAGACTATTAACTTGATGGCCATCTAGAAGAGAGATTGGAGTAGGGAGAAAGTAAAGGTCATTTAAGAGGCTGCTGCTGCTGTACAAAATAGAAGTGATGAGGATCTCTGAGTTAAAGTGGTGAGAAAAGGAGAGATGTGAATAGTACTATGGAAGTAGAATCAAAGAGGCTTGGCAACTGATTAGATACGAATTGTACTAGATACGAATTAAACTAACTTACCCCACCCTATAATTAGACCTTAAATGTACTTCTTTATTGAGCTTCCTCATGAGTCAGAGTCCACACCAAGTCAGTAGTGGAGCATTCCCCATAAGTTCTACAGATAATAAAATCAATTTTAGAAAAGTCACCAAAATTCTAGAACCTTCTCAGCAGGCTAGAAATCTTCTCCTTGTGATCACAGTGGTTCACAGAGAGATATTGCCACAGGCTGTTAGGGGAGTCACCAGTAGGAGTAACCCTCAGTCTTTACACCATTGTGGACACACAGATATATGCCCTCACCATTAAAGAGACAGAAATTTGAAAATGTTCTTTCTTCCTTGGTAAAAGCCAAGGACAAAAGATTGAGAGTTAAAAACATCCTAGTACATTTAGGGCAAAATCAGATAATCATTTCTTTAAGCAGCTAGGTAAATAGTGGAAAGAGCATTAGACCTAGAATTAGGAATAATCTGAGTTTAAATCCAGACTGGGATGCTTGCCAGTTCTGTGACCTTAGGCAAGTTTTAAAATATCTCTTTGCCTCATTTTCTCATCTGTAAAATTGAAATAATAATAACACCTATTACAGATGAAAGAAAATTTGGGTTCTACTGAGTTGTAGTTGTTGTCAGAAGGTGAAGGTATTCTCAGCAACCTGACTACTACTTATTTGTGAGGATCAAATGAAACAATATTTGTAAAGTGTGTAGTATATAGTAGGATCTATAGTTATTATCATATCTATATAGTGATGCTATTCTGTTCCTACAGGATCCCCAAATGCTGCCAAATTAATGGAAACACCTTCATCTTCTGTCTGACAATATCCATAAATGACTAGAAGCCAGGTAGTCAACTCCTTGAACTAAACTTGTCTTGAAGTTTCTTTTTGCTTTTGATTTCCCCCATGATTCTATTAATAATGAGGATTATGAGCTTTGAACTTCCTGCTACAATGGAAACACTAGTTCTTTTAAGCCATGTACCAAGCCACTCATGTTAGTCAAAGAAGTCCCTTCATGTGGAAGAACAGAAAACTCAAGGTTAGAATTTAAATATCTTCACACTAAAACAAACTTTCTAAATCCATTCAATGGTATTATCTATAGGATTTAGTTCATTATTCCAGATCATGAACGATTTCATTAGTGTGTATTTTCTAATTTTTAAGGTATGAAAACTAGGGCCAATCAACAAGGAGGATGTAAAATTTCCTTATCGAGCATCAAATTTGGAATCAAAATCTTGTGTTCAGTTTCTAGGTGAACAGTAAGAAAATTCATTTATTAACTGTATTAGTATAGGTAAACCCCTGAAGTGATGTTTACTTTTCTCATCTGTAAAATGGAGATAATAATACTTTCATTATATAGCCCATATAAGAAAAGTATTTTAGAAATCACAAAGGTATATTGAGTATTTAGAAAGATATGCATATGGACATTGTGTGTGTATATGTGTGTTTGTGAAGTAAGTGAACTATAATGGAGGGACTGAATTTGAAATCAGAAAACCTGGGTTTATAACTTAATTATTTTATTTAAATGTTGCATGACCATGACTGAATTCCTAACCCTCTTTGAGTCTTAGGCAATCTGCAACATATCTCTACCAAAATAAATTGTAATCTGTGTCAGGAGTCAAAGAAATCAAAGATCCTTAATGTGTGAAAGAAAGAAAGAAAGAAAGAAAGAAAGAAAGAAAGAAAGAAAGAAAGAAAGAAAGAAAGAAAGAAAGAAAGAAAGAAAGAAAGAAAGAAAGAAAGAAAGAAAGGAAGGAAGGAAGGAAGGAAGGAAGGAAGGAAGGAAGGAAGGAAGGAAGGAAGGAAGGAAGGAAGGAAGGAAGGAAGGAAGGAAGGAAGGAAGGAAGGAAGGAAGGAAGGAAGGAAGGAAGGAAGGAAGGAAGGAAGGAAGGAAGGAAAGAAAGAAAGAAAGAAGGAAGGAAGGAAAGAAAGAAAGAAAGAAAGAAAGAAAGAAAGAAAGAAAGAAAGAAAGAAAGAAAGAAAGAAAGAAAGAAAGAAAGAAAGAAAGAAAGAAAGAAAGAAAGAAAGAAAGAAAGAAAGGAAGGAAGGAAGGAAGGAAGGAAGGAAGGAAGGAAGGAAGGAAGGAAGGAAGGAAGGAAGGAAGGAAGGAAGGAAGGAAAAAAGGAAGGCAAAAAGGAAGGAAGGAAGAAAAGAAGGAAGGAAGGAAGGAAGAAAAAGGAAGGAAGGAAGGAAAGAAGGAAGGAAGGAAGGAAGGAAGGGAGATAGATGATAAATGAATAGATAGAGTTAAAGAGGACATGATTAATTAAAACCAAAATTTGCCTAGGAGGAGCCTTAAAGAAATTAGATTGAGTCTAATGAAAATCAGGTAGTGTCCTAATAAGAAGTTGTTTTTTGCTTTGCTTTGTTTTGTTTTTTCCCCCTATTTTCTTATGGTTTTTCTGTATGTTTTATATTAAGCTATTAATTGTGTGGAAGAGTTAAAAGATGATTTGGATCTCACATTTATGTCTCTTTTGGAGCCAGGGGAGAAAATATTCATTTGGATCAAGAGTATGAGACTGATAAGGGGAATAACAAGTGTCTATGATTATATAATCCCTTCAATTAGTCAATAAATATTTATTAAACACCAACCATGTAACAGGAATTATGCTGTGCTAGAATATGAGAAGGGTCTATTTTGGGTGGGATATTCCTCCAAAACCCAACATTCCTACTTTAAGGCCTATTTATGTAGAAATTGATCTTTTTTTTTTTCTTTTCTCCCCTAAATCATTACATTCATTACTAAAAGGATAAAGATGATATAGTTGGTTAGAGAGGATCCTAGGAGGGACAGAGAGATGCCTGGTAAAACAATAGCAGCCATGGTTGAAAGAAATCTTTCTGATCTGCTTTTATACTGCATACTATATCTGTCTTTTTATACTCCTGTCTTCAGCCTCCAAGTCACATTTTTCTGTCTTTGCTCATCTGGCTCTACTCCAAGTTCTCATTTCAACCTTTCCCAACCCCACTTACGCTTCTCTTTTGTTAGAAGAGCTTTTCATTCATGTCCAATGAGCCCTGTGATCCCAGAGATTAGGATCCTAGTTTCACTTTGTTTTAAATGACTCCTCTAACCCTTTTCTGACTCCCATCCTATGTTCTTCCCCACCCTGTTCTCAAGGCTCTCCATCTCTATAGATCTGTTGAGCTGTTAGTGAGTTCAGCCAATGCCAAAGTCCATGGTTTGGAGAAAACAGAATTTTATACCCAAGACTGACCTTAACTTTAGGCAAAATAATGAGAGCTAATATTTATATAAGATTTACTATGCATGTACTGAATACTGTGCTAAGTACTTAATTATTATCTTATTTGATCCTCACAACAACTCACAATATACTGTCATTATTATGAGCAAACTAAGATAAACAGAGGTAAAGCAACTTGCTCAGCATCAGAGAGTTACAAAGTATCTGAAGCCAGTTTTTAATTTAAGTCTTCCTAAATCCAGGCCAACCACTAAGGGGAAGGCTAAAGGATGTAAATGGGAGACAAATACTTTCATGGCTGAGGTAATAGATTTATTTTGTGTTTGTTCTATTGGGCAGAATTAAGAAAAGTGGATAGAAGGTACTGATAGATGAATTATGGAGTAATATAAGGCAACTTTTAATAACTAAAGCTATCCAAATGTAGAATTAGCTACCTTGTAATTATTATTTTTAAAACTCTTAATATAAATTTTAATAAGTCCATAGAAGATATCAACTATATTATTAAAGAATCAAAAAAAAAAAAAAAGAAAAAAAATCATTTCTATTAAAATATGAATTTTCCTACTGCTTTGTGGCAGGAAGTAATATATCAGATTAATCATTGGAACTAATTGCCCCTCAGCAGAGTCTTGAGGAGATGGGACTCCAAACAAAGGGACAGTACAGGAAGTTTAAGGTATACCATATGGGGACCTCAGTCTCTTCATGGTGAGAAGAAGAGACATGAATCTTCTGATTGCCTTGGTATCAATGATAATAGTAGTGGTGGTAGTGAAAGAAGAAGAGGACAAGATAGTGAGAGAGGGCCCTTAAAAGAGCTTTGAAGATGGGGAAAAGGTCTTAAGGACATGACTTCCACTTACTTCAAAATCTGGCCTCAAATAGACCTTCATGGACCATGAGAATATATCCATGATAAATGGACCTTCAGATGATATAAATTTAGAGATGAAAGGAATAGCACTGGTCATCCAGTCTAGTAGTTTCATACTCATTTTCTTTTTCTTTCTTTCTTCTTTTTTTTTTTTTTTTTTTTTTTTTGGTGTGTGAAGCACTCTGAGTTAAGGGACTTAACCAATCTAAGGCTGAATTTGAAGGCCCTCTGACTCCAGAGCTGATGCTCTATCTGCTGTGTCACTGCCCTAGTGTAACAATCAAATGGAACCAAACCCTGGAATCTCCAAGTACTTAGAAAATCACAAGCTTTGTACTGTATTTGGAAAGGTTTGTCATTTTTTCTCCAATTCAATTTACAGATGGGGAAACTGAGGCAAACAGCTTGTCCAGGATCGCACAGTTCATAAGTGTCCAAGGACAGATTTGAACTCATGAAGAGGAGTTCTATGCCTGGTGCTCTATCCACTGCACCACCTCTCTACCCCCAAAAAGAACACTTAAAAGGGACAAAATAACTCCCAATATTCAAAGTATTGTCCTGTGGAAGAGGAGTTGGAATGGCCCCAAAGAGAAGAACCAAGATTAATGGTTAAAAATTACAATAAGGAAGTTTTAGAATCCACTTGTGCACAAAAGTCCTCACAAGTAGAACTGTCCAACAGTAGATCACTCATTCATTTGGAACCATGAGTTCCCCATCACTAAAGGACTTTCAAGTCAAGGTTGAATGACCACATTTCAGACATCTGCAAATGTGTTTCAATTAGATGATTTCTGAGGTCCCTTCCAACCTTGGCATCTGGGATTCTTAAAGCACAGATCTCCCATGTCATTTTCCTGTGTAAGAAACAGGAATGACCCCCTTACTGCCTTTAGGATAAAATACAAACTCCTCTGGAATTTAAAACCTTTTATGATCTAATTCCAACCTATCTTTCCAGACAGATCTCCTATTATCAACCCTTACACCATCTACTTTCCAGACAAACTGACCTATATGATCTTCCTTGTATCTTTTCCCTCGGTCTTTTCATAGTTTATCCTTCAATGATGGGAATGTTCTTTAACTTCAGTTTTATGTTGTAGAATTCCCCAGCCTCCTCCAGAAATAGCTCAGATGCCACCTCTTCCAAGAAGTCCTTTCTAATCTCCCAAATTTTTAGTGTTCTCCCCTCCACCCTCACAAAAATTACATTTTGCATTTCCATATCTCTATACACATTGTATTCAATAGTACTATATAAGCTACTTGAGGGCAAGAAATTTCATCTTTATTTCTATACCTTCAGCCTATAAAACAGTATGGAACATATAGCAGTCACTCAATAAATACATTTTGAATTGAATTCTATAATTATCTTGCTTTGTCACCATAGTTCAGACCCTGAATAAATATACTGTCCTTAGCATATCTCTGTAGCTCTTAGACATTCAGGGGCAAAAGGATTAGAGGGCATTTTTATTCTTCAACCAAAGGAACAATTTGTCATTTTCCCTAATGATTCTTTTCAGTGAAAATTCAATTCCCTGAACTGTAATTACTTATCTATGAAGTAGATAATCATAGTGAGCACTGGGAATATAATTTGAAAAATGAAAAGTGATTCCTGTCTTCAGGGATCTTATGTTTGACTTGTCAACAACCATACAGAAAGATTAAGTAAAGATAAGATATTTTGAGGAGGGAAAAATTACTAACAACTGCAGATTAGGATTATGGTAGGAAGTAGCTACTAGATTGAGTGTTGAAGGAAGCTAGAGATTCTATGACAGTTCTAATATAATTGATTTTTAGGTAGCACATTAAACTTTATAAAATCATTTGTTTGTGCCTCACAACAACCCTGAGATAGGAACTATAGTTATTTTTAATCCTCACTTAACAGAAGGGTAAATTGAGGCTCAGAAAAGTTAAACCCCTTGCTCATGGTTAATGAGCGATAAGTATTTGAACATAGATTTTCCTGACTCCCAAGCCTAACACTTTAGGAGGGAGGGAATTCCAGGCATGAGTGATAACCTTATGCAAAGTCACAGAATAGGACATGGAATATAGAATTTAGGGAACAATGTGTAGGTAGGACAGTTTTGTATATGAATTGTTATTGTAGATTCAGTCCCCCAAATCTAACCTCCCAGAATAATCTCCCCCAGACTTTCTAACACTTAACAGTAATGTTAGAGTAATAACTTTGCAAAGTGAGAACTATTAGCTTGGAGCACAGCCACGATTCATAGTTTCCATTTTAACTTGCCCAGAGTTTGATTCTTTTTCATGTCCTTGTGGGTCTATATTAATTTATATGGCTGAAGCATTTGGCCATTATATTTTCAAAGAGATGATGCTAGGTAAATTGCATAGCACATTTCGTTTAGCCTGCTACTTTCATTGTAAGGAAATACTTGTATGAGAAACTGAGACTCAGAGGGCTGAAACAGTTTGGTTAAGGTCACCCAGCAAGATACTTGTCACAATGGAGCCAGAAAATCAACTCAGGCTTCCAGACTCCTGGTCTAGAGCTTTCACCACTGGGTCATGCTAATGTATTTCAGTTGGTAATGAATCCAGAGTCATTCAGTTTCCAATTTCCCACTGTGTGTCATTCAACAAGCCCCAGGAATGTCTCACAAAATTGGATTATGTTTGTTTATTCAAATGTATATAAAGTTCCCATGCAAAATACCACAGGGCTCTTCTCATTCCCTCATGTAACCCTGAGGTCCTTCTCTCCAGCCCTTCTTCCATCCAACCACAAGTCCTCACTGCTTTCAAGCCCAGTACTCATCCCCCCTGGGGCCAATAAATGGAGACTGGAGTTTCTGTAGCAATTATTTCTGGATTGGCCAATCAAAACGGACTATTACTGAAGCCTAAATTCAGTCCATCCTAACATCATCCAATAGTCAACCTCCTCTTAATAGTATCAGAATTCCAGAGCAGAATGGATTCTGTCCAAGTTCCATTCCCTTCAACTCCCACACTAACCATTGCTTTCTAATGGTATTTGCTCACGAAAAAGACACTTCTTATTAATATTTCATTCAAAAAAAACCTGCAAAGTACAAGATCTTTTTACCAACAGGGACCCCAATACATCTGGGACCTATCTCAGCCTGTCAATCCAGCTAACTTATTAATAAGAGAGAGGGCTGGCCAAAAAAAATGGCTAAAAGGTTATCAGCTCCTCTTCTTTTTTCCCCAGCATCTTTCCAATGGTTTTGATTGAGGCCAGATTGCCTGGCAAGAAACTGAAGTGCTATTTTTAGTTGGCTCTGAATCTGAGGGACTTTTATTTCTACTCTTGAACCTTTATAAATATTTAAGAGAAAGAAAAAGCATGAATGGGAGAACATGTGGTCTCATGGAGATCCATCAAAGCTGTCTGTAAAAATTAGAGATATGTATTTGGAGAGTTGGAGAGCTCTCTGGAGGTATGGAGCCACGTGTGTGCAAATAAAAGAAAGCTCTCAGAACCTTGGAGGGAACATCAAAGGGAAGAGCAAATCAAGGCTAATAAGGTGCACACTCTGAATTTCCCCCATTCAGCTGCCTTCACCACCCTCTGCCTCTGTTTTCAGATGGAACCCAGGCTTGCACGCAAGCTTTCTCACTAAGAAATCCTCCTCTATCACAGGCCTGATTTTATTCCTTCCACTCACAGCCAGAGGTTTCTTCATTTTAAAAATTCAAAAGCTTCTTAGCCCTTGATGTCTTATTTGGTTAATTTTTATTCAAAATAATTCTATATATCTCTCACCTACTACCATCAACATACTAGGTAAAGCTCTGAAGGATGGAGAGTCTTGAAAATTATTAGAGATGACATCATCATAGACTCCCTATTATAATGGAAGGAATCCTTGAATTAGAATCAGAGGATCTTGAGTTTGAATTCTCTCCTTAAAAGGCAAATTATTAAAGTTGGGTCTCCAATCATACTGAACCTACACTTGAGATTTTCTGGCCCTCCATTTTCTTATCTAGAAAGTGATGGTACAGAACCTTCTCCAAGGTCCCTTCCAGCTCTGGATATTATGATCTTTTGGTTGTGTTTCCTGGTAGAAGGAGTTTTAAAAAAGACTCTTCTTAGGGGAAAAAGTACACTGGATATTTTGGTTTCTTTCAGATCTGGAGAATTGTCATACTGCTTGTATGTCCCATACAGATTTGCCTGTGTGTCTCTCCTCGTATTGGTCCCGAGGGTTAGAGTGTTTTCTTCTCTGCTACAAGAAGTCTTTTCTGCTTCTCCCAACTGCCATCATTTTATATTATAATTATTTTTATATAGATTATCCCTATTTAGTAGATTATAAGCTCCATGAAGTCAGATAATATATGTTACTGAATCTTCATATATTTTACCATGCCTATCTATGCACAGTGCTCTATGCACAAAGTAAATGTTTATTAAAGTCAAAACTCATCAATCCCTGCTTAGAATATATTCAGGAACCAGGAAAGAGATAATAATGCAAGTACAATAAACAATACAAAGCCAAGTAAATGAGCCCAGACCTTTCCCTGTACTTCTGGGAAGATGTTTAGCCACTCAGGGTGGAGCAGGGAGAGGAAATACCCAGATGCTAAATAATCAACTCCTTCTCCTTTCAATTTTGCTAGGATAGGGCCTGGTTAATTTTCATCAGAACAAGGGGAAAAGACTGGAAATTTCAAGTCCAGATTTGTAGCCCCATTGCAATGGCACAAACTCATTGGAGTTTGGAAGCAGAGCATATTCTGGCAATCGATACCATCAGTAAGTTCTGATAATGATGGCTCCAGCTAACACCACCAGCTGACAGCATCACCAAGATAGGAATGTTCAATAGACTTCAGAATCTCTTATTTCTTGCATCAAGTATAAATTATTCTTCTTCAAACCTGGCCTCATTTAATTTTTTCAACCTCATTACATAATTTTAATAGCTTAATAGCATTAAGACATTGGGACAATGCTTTACATTACTACTTTTCCTATCTTCAACTGTCCATTCATACATGCCCCATTTCTGTGCCTTAGAATTCACTTCTTCCTTATCTTCTTTAGAGAACCCCTCTCTTTCTTCAAGATGAAACTAAAGCACCCATCTCCTATGAGAAATCTATCATTCTTCTAGTACCTTCCCTGTGTTGTATTTATTCTGTCTATACAGATACATATCACACATACACATATTCCTACACATGCTCATATAAGCAAAGCTTGCAAAACACTTAAAATATCCTCAAAACAATCTTGGAATGCAAGTGGTATTATTATTCCTATTTTATAAATGAGGAAACTAAGACAGATAGATATTAAATGACTTTTCCAGGTTCACCCAGTCTGAGGCAGTATGTGATATTCAGATCTGTCTGACTCCAGGTCCAGTACTCTATCCACTATACCATCTAACTATATAAGTTGTTTCTTCCCCTAAAAGAATGCAAGTTCCTTTACCATAAGGATGGTTTTATTGGTTGGGGATTTGTATCACAAGCACCTAACACAGTGCCTGACACATAGTGGGTGCCTTTGTAATGGGAGGACTGGTCAACGAGAACTCAGTTCAGTATCTCTGCCTCTTAAAAATTCCCATGAGAATCTTGGAGCATAAGCGGGCATTTGGTAACTGTTTCAAGTCCACCTGTTTGGTTGCTAAGCTGGAACTAAACATCCACGCGCAAAAACTTCCAGGAAGGAAACTAGAGTTCTCCAGGATGCGACAAAGGGAAGATATTCTGTAGATTTCTAGCTAGGGAAAAAATGATCAGACCATTTTTATCCAAGACAACATGTGGCCTCCGAATGTATTAGCACCTCTGTTCTTGACTTCTTTTTGTTAGTTCAGCCCTACTTTTAGTAAAGCGTATTAGAAAAGCCTATGACTTTGTGAGCTTTGAAATTTTGGAGGAACAGAGGCCCATGCCAGAGCTTGGGGTCAGCCAAGTTCAATCCACAGGCATAGCCCTAGGGAGCAACTAATAGTTCAGTAGTGTATTGACCCTGCAGCCAAGAACTGGATCCTAGAAGGAGTGATGCTTTTATCAGCTATTCCTCCATATTTGGAAGTGAACTTTCTTGGGATAAATGCTTTGTGGCAAATTTTTTCTAAGCTTAAGTCTGCTGTCCATAGGAATTGATGTAGTACAGAGAAGAATAAGATATATTTTTTTTTTGGTAGGGAGGGGGAATGTTAATTATTCTTCTCTCCAGCTATATCTTCTAAGCAAATACTGCTTTGTAAAAACTAATTCATGTAAATAAGTTAAATGAAACTGGGGCATTAATCACTGGATCAATCAATCAATAATATAAAGAAAATACTAAATGTAACTGGTGACAGATAATATAAGGAGTTAAAATGAGGGCTCAAGCTAAGTATTAAAAAGCTATCCCTAGTTCCTCAGAAGTACCCTTAAAAATTCAAGAGGGATGATGAAGTTAGATTGCCTTATTATGAATGACCTGATCCATCAGTGAAACTAAAAAGATATAAATCTCTAGGTTCCTGCCTTTTTGCTTGTTTGAGAAGCAATTGATGGTTAATTGACTTACTCAGGGTCATACAGCTAATATGTGTTAGGAGTCTGAGGCTGGATTTGAACTCAGGTCCTCCTGACTCCAGAGTCAATGCTCTATCCACTGCAGCAAATAGCTTTCCTTGAATTCCTACTTCCTATAAAGGCTATGTTCACCTCTATGACTTGGGCTAGATGGCCAGTATGGTCTCTTATAACTCTCATATTTTTGATTCTATAATATCCTGAGATCTTAAAAGTAGTAATGTTCATTGTATCTATAATGCAGTCTTTTTGATACTACTGAATGCTCATTATGAACACTGAAAAATAGTCTGGGCTTTTGGATATGTCTTTAACCACACATATTGAGCAAATTAGAAGTGAAAAATGTACCCTTTATATCCTTTATGCCTTATTTTGCCCTATATCATGTAACATTTAATATGTATGTTCTAAATTTTTAGAGGGAAGCAATGGGTAAAAGTTCATAAAAAAAAAAAAGTTCATTCTTGTTGGTGAGAAAATAAGCATTCATGAGTGTGTATAACTCAAAAACATGCAGAAAGTGCTTCAAAAAAAACAATATTTCCTCCATCCTATAAGTATTATGAGAAATTCCAAAGTGATGTAAGACATGAGAGAAGAGAAGGATGGCTTATTAAAAGACTTTATTTAGGAATGAAGTTATAGATGGAATTAGTTCATCATACACTGATGTAGTAAAGCAGTTATTTTCACAGAATTTGATTGAACTGGTTCTTTTGGACCATGACCTCAATAAACTAGAACAAAAGCTCTAGAATCATTGATCTATCAGGTCTGAGAACCTCCCTGAGAGATAGGAAAGAACTCTAGCTGTTGTCCTTAGAGACCATCATCTTCTGATCATCCACAGGGTAGAGGGGGATTTGAGGGAAAGGGGTGGCTCCCACCAGCTGAGACCATCTGTAACCATGGTTTTCCATAGGCAAATTCTGACTTTCCACAGAAGGCTTTAAAGGAAAGGCAAATTTTTAATTGTTATTTGAAGGAGGTGATAAATGTGGAAAAAAGAAGAGAAGAATTCAAGAAATAGACTTGGTGATCTACAGAATCATGTAATTCAAGCTTTGAAAGAAACTCAGGAGGCTTACCTATAGAAGAAAGGAATATTCCACTACAACATATTTAACAAGTGGTCCTCTAGCTTCTGCTGGAAGACTTTCCATGAAAGACAATCCATTGTCAAGACAATCCCTCTTGAGGCAGCCCATTATATTTTTAGACAGCTTTTATTGAGAGGGAATTTTTCTTGACTTGAAACCTAAATAGCTCCCTTGAACCTTTTACCCATTGTTTCAGAGCCAAAAACAAAACAAAAACAAAACAAACATGATAGCCCTTCAAATAATTGAAGACAATCAACTCTCCCTTCACTTTTCCAAGTCTTCTCCTGTTTAACATTCCCAGTTCCTTCAAATTATTTTCATATAAGACAGCTCAGGGCTCTTTTTTAACTTGATTGCATAACTCTGGACAATGGTTATCTTAGCAATGTCTTTCTTAAACTATGACACCCAAAACTAAACATGATACTCTTAAAATCTGACAAGAACAGAATACAATAGGACTACCTATTCTGTAAAAATGGAGTCACCCAAATATACAAAAGTTAATCAGAGTTCTCTTAAAATATAATCCCATCCTCAGTATTATCTATATCCACATTAATCTCCTTAAGCTCTACTTTAGAATTGAGCCTAGAACACAAACCCTTTCAAAGTCTATATTTTCTTTTGATCTTCACAGGATCCTAAAAGGAAATTTGAGGCTAATGGGACAAATAAAAATGTACAGGGATTCATTAGCCCTTATCTTTATCTCTGATAAACATCATTAACAAGAATGAGCCAGCTCAAAATATCAGGCAAGCTACCAATGGATTTAATAACTTAATAGTTGCCCTGATATTGTTTGAAATCCGAATCAATGAATGAGCCATAATAGAAACCAGAATGACAAAAGACACTAAAATTATATCATATGATTCAGAGCTAAAAGCAACTTTAGAGATGATCTTGTCCCACTCACTCATTTTAAAGAAGAGGAAACTTAAGGTCAATGAATTACCTTGGTAATATAAGTACTAAGTAGAATCATTAAGATTTGAACACGTCTTCTAACTCCAAATTCAGGATGTTTCCATTAAACCATAGCATATTAGAGTCTGAATTTCTGAAATGATATAACAATTATTCATTCTAATCAAGGACAATGAAAAAGAAAAAATAATAATAACGGTAATTTCTCTGCAAAAATCACATGCTTGCTAACTATTACACTCACGCTTGACTTTGGGGTGAGACACGAAAGTATATGCAGATCACTTGGGCTCAATAAAGATCTCAAACTTTATAACCCACTCCCACTGATCCTCTACTACAAAGGTTTGGTTTGATGTCATGGAATTGCACTGCAAACCAGGCCTTCTGTTTTTTGAGATAGAATTGGATTAGATATTTCCTTATCTCATGTTCCACATATAATGTTGGCTTATGAATTTCATAGGCCCTATGAGATAGGGGACAATATTTCCAGTGCAGGACATGTAATCAGCTTGTGTCCTTTAAGCTACAAAACAAAATACAGGGTACATGTTGATTAAAGGCATTTTAATGAAAGATTAAAGAGCAGTGGAAAAAGAATGAGTCAGATCAGTGCCCCATGTCTATCTACCATTGTTATATTGGGTGATCTAGGAGGAAACCTATTCATTCAGTTCTTCCATTTTCTTTATGTAAAACTGGATTTAAAACTGTTTTTCTTCTGGTTCATTCTAGCAAAATATGAGTTCCTTGGTGCAACGAGAATAGATTTTTGTATTCCTGCGCCTGTACTTTGTCCTTTCTAACTTATATACATATTTTATTCTCCATAGTAGAATGTGAGTTCCCTAAGAACAAGAATTGTTTTTCATTTTGGCTTTGTATAGCTAGCACCTAGCATAGTGTCCAAGACATAGTAGATGTTCAATAAATGTTGGTCAAGTTGAATTTAAGAAGCCAGATTACTGAAATTCATATTTTAAGCAGACATAATTTGGGTGTTAAAAATTTTAGACAGAGGCAATTGATTTTGAGAAATGTGAGGAAACAACAATCTTCCTTTTCATTCAGAGTTGATGTAAAGGTTTTTCATGGTGTGTGTGTGTGTGTGTGTGTGTGTGTGTGTGTGTGTGTGTGTGTGTGCCTGTGCCCATGTGAATGTGTTTATATAAGTCTGCTTGTGTTATGCATTACCATGACTTCCCTCCATTTACCAGAAAACAACTTGTATGTTTAACCTATTACTTAATTAGTTAAGCACAGGTCTGACAATGATCTCATGCCAGAAAAAAAATCTGCTTACCTCAAGACACCAAGAAACCAAGTGAGATGCTGGGTTTGGTAATGAGATTCTGACTTTACTGAAAAGTGAGCCAGACCTTTGGCTCCATATAGCTGAAGCAGTCTGACCACAGAAGGACAAAGAGAGTCCTAGCCTGACTAGTGCCCCAGGGATAAACAGAGCCAGAAAGCAGGCAGCCAGAAAGCCACTTAGTGCCAAAAGTCAGAAAATTGCCAAATTGGAGTTCCAGTCAGTCTGAAGCCTATTTTTAGGAAAATTTTGGTGGTGTGATTACAAAAGGCTTTATTTGATAAATCACCTTGTCTGAGAACTTGCAAGAACACAAAGGTATGTGAAACAAACCTACCTTCTTCATGTTTTCCACCTGCTTTTCTCACTTTTTCTCCTGTCTTCTATTTTTCCCATTTTCCTTCCTCATCATCACCTGGTTCTTCTAGAAAACAGCTGAGCTGAGCTTGTTTAAGGAGTAAAATGAAACATTCCTGTACAAAATCAGGTCATGACATCTTGAACAAATATTTAGCAGTTCTAAGAAAGACTTCAGGAAATTTAGGATTTCTTCCAAACCACAAGCTAATGGATATTAGATTAAGACTTTCTCATTTTAGCATTTAAGAAGGAATTTCAATGATCATTATAAAAAAAAAGGTTAACTGAGAGTTTTCATTTGGGCCCATTCAACAGATTTTATAGTCCATCAGCTATTTATGCAATTAAGGGAGTGAGTAATATCTTACTTTTCAGCAGTGGCTTGATGTTTAGCCTAGAGTGCTTACTTGTAATGTTCTTTTCTCTAAATTGTAATCCTTCTCTGGGACCAGGTTTCTTGGGGAGCTTCTGGAGGCAGCCTTAGTTTCAGTTCAGTTCAATAATCCCAAAGCCAGCCAGGAGTTAAAGTCCAAATCCTTTATTGTCTCTTCCAAAATCTTATCTCCTTCACTTGGGGTTCGGCTAGTTTTCTGGAGGCCTTCCTCTCTCCTTGGTTCCCCAGAGCTCTTGCTGCTAGTCCTTTGTTTCTGCCAGCTTCAGCTTCTCATCTTCCCAATGTCTCCAGCCAGCACAAAGGTGGAAATGGGAGTGAATCTTGACTCTAAATCTCTGGAAGTCCTCCAGAAGTTCTCTCCCAAAGTTCTCCTGAAGTTCTTCTTGGTCTTGAGAATTGTCTCCATTCCAATGACTTAGCACCCTGTAAGAATCCTAACGCTTACAGATTCAGTGTTTGATGCAAAATCCAAGTCCTAACTTAAAGTTCCACAAAGGTTGAAAGAACTAGATTTGTCTGATTTGGAATCTGACTTTGTGTCAAAACTTAGATTCTTTATTAAGTGGAGGAAATAAATACTAACCCTATTGATCTCTCAGTTTTACTATGAGGAAAGTGTTTTATGAACTGCAATAGCCTCTTAGCATAATGATCTATGCATGTTTTGGAATTATTAACCTATAAATAATAGGACATTAGGCTATTGTTAAACATCATTAGTAAAATTCACCAATGTTGTTTACCAATAATTCAGTTCTGTCTGACACTTTGTGAGCCCATAGAACCATACTATGCCAGGCCCTTCTATTCTTTCTATCTCTTGAACTCTGTACAAGTTCATGTTTAGTATTTCTATGATGTTATCCATGTATTTCATCCTCTGTCATGCCCTCTTCCTTTTGCCTTCAAACTTTCCCAACATTAGGATCTTTTCCAGTGAGTCCTATCTTTTCATTATGTTACCAAAGTATTTAATTTTCAGTATTTGACCTTCCATGGAATAACTAACTAATTTCTTTAAATATTGATTGATTTGGCCTTTTTGCTGTTCAAGGGACAAGTCTTCTCCTGCAACAGAATTTGAAAGTATCAATTCTGTGACTTTCAGCTTTCCTTTTATTCCAATTCTCACAACCATACATTACTTTTGGAAAAATCATAGCTTCGACTATATATGGACTTTTGTCAGTAACATGATATCTCTGCTTTTTAGTATGGCATCCAAATTTGCCATAATGCTTCTTCCAAGGAGCAAATATCTTTTAATTTCATAGTTGCAGTAATTGTTTATAATAATCTTTGAACCTAAGGATGTAAAATTTTTCATTGCCTCTATTTCTTTTCCCTTTATTTTCAAGGAAATGATAAGACCAGTTGCCAAGATCTTAATTTTGTTTTATGTTAAGCTTCAAGCTAGTCTTACTCTCTCCTCCTTCATACACATCAAGAGGTTTCTTGATTTCTCTTTACTTTCTGCCATTATTGATATCCTATACATATCTAAGATGGCTGATATTTCCCCTGTAACCTTAATTCCATCTTTTGATTCATCTAGCCTGGCATTTTCTATGATGTACTCTGCATATAAATAAAACAAATAAGGTGACAATATACAGCCTTGTCCTCCTCCTTTTCCAATCTTAAATTAATCAATTGTCTCATGTCTGGTAACTATTGTTTTTTGCCCTTCATATAGGTTCCTCGAAAGATAAGTTAAATGATTTGGTACTCAAATCTCTTTGAGGATTCACCACAAAATATGTTGTCAATGAATCAGAAGTAGGTGGTTTTAGCCAAGAAAACCTTAATGATATGCTGACAGTGAAATAGTATTTCCCAAAAGATGTAGTAAATCTTAAGATATTAAAGATAAAAACTTCACTATAACTTTTGGGACACCTTTTGTTTGTTGTGAGTGGTATTTCAAATGGTGGCTATAATTTACTCTTTTATTCAATTAGATCCATCTGATACAGGTAGAGTATTATAATGTGTTCTTTGTTTAAATGGTGTGCTTATTGTATAGGACATGAAATTTATATTGTGATTGTTCTAGACATAACATCTGATGCCCTTGAGTTTTGGTAGAAAAGAATGAATGATTTAATATAGTTATAAGCACCCTGGATAGTTCCAACATTTAGCCTATACATACTTCATGTGACAAGGAAATATGAATTATCCCATAGTCAAAGAATCATAAAATTGGAATGTATGTATTTTTTTAAAAATCTACTCCAATTCCTTCATGTTAAAGAAAAGAAACTGATTTTACAGAGTTAAATGACTTGCCCAAGATCATGAATTAGTGAAAGATACATGTTTCCTGATTCTGAGCCTGTATTATTTACTATACCTCATTACTTCCAGATTGGAATCTCACACTTTCTTCTTTCTAGTTAGTTATTAGCCCCAGAAAAGTAAAAATCTATAACATATTTTCTTTTTTATCTGTCTTTCTCTGTGTATCTCTCTGTCTCACTCTGTGTGTGTGTGTCTGTCTCTATGTCTCATCTATCTCTGTTTCTCTGTCTCTGTCATCTCTTTGCCTTTGTCTCTTTCTGTCTCTCTGTTTCTCACCTTCCTTCCTTCCTTCCTTCCTTCCTTCCTTGCTTCCTTCCTTCCTTCCTTCCTTCCTTCCTTCCTTCCTTCCTTCCTTCCTTCCTTCCTTCCTTCCATCTGTCCTTCCTTCCTTCCCATAGTACTGGGAATGGTCAGAGCAGAGATTCTTGTCACTGGGATCATTGTAAGGTACTAGAGCCTTGTGAAAGTTTATTTTCATATTTCTGGGAATGCTTGGGGTTCTAAAAAGGCTAAAAGCCAAGTGAGACTTCAGATGTCCTCACAAATGTAGAGCCTGGGGAAAGAGTTACATTTCCCAAGTGATATCATTTTAAAGACACATAAATATGCTAAATTCAAAGTGATATTAACATAATAATAATCTTATTGCACCCTTATTTTCTGTGCATTTTCCATAAAGAATCTCATTTTACACTAATGATGTGTTTTTTTGTTTTTTTGTCTTTTTTTCCAATTGGAAAGCTGTCTTTGGCATAGTGTATAGTTGGGGGTTCTTAAAAATCACTGTAAATGATATTTTTCCAACAATCCATTCTTTCCGCTCTGCATTACCGCTCTATTGACTGTTTTCCCTTTCAATCAGATTCTATTCATGTTTATGCATTGGATTCTAGTCACTGCTGTCTCCAATGCTGTAAAGATCTTTGATTTCAATAATGTGAATGCTCCCTCTTTCAAAATGGATCATGATCTACTATGCATAAGTATAAAGTTTCCACAGGTTACTCCTAAATAAAAAAATATTCTTTCTGAAGAAGGTTGACCTTTTGGTAATAACATCTCTAGTCTTAGCTACTTTAGTTCTAAAATGGCAGGTTTTTTATGGTGCTTCTTCTATATAGAACATCTTTCCCAAATGGTGTGACCCCAAAGAGCTTGCACTGGCATAGTCTTTATGAAGCTTGCATGAGCTCTCTTTACCTGTAATATCAACATAAAGCCCCACAAGGAGCTATTCTGCTCATTTGAAAAAGCAATTGGAGAAATATTCTATAAAGAAAAAATACTACCTTTGGCAATAAAAAATCTGAGTTTAAGAAAGACCCAGTTTTGAAAATTACTAGCTTTGTGACCTTGGATTATTCACTTTAACTCTCAGACTCACTTTCCTCATCTATAAAATAGAGATAAAAGCAATCATAACACTTGTTTCACAGGAATGTTGTGATTAAAGTGTTTTGTCAATTTTAGAGTCCTATGGGACTCTCTCCAACAATGAGATAATTGATTTCAGTTCCAATGATCTTGTGATGAAGAGAGCCCGCTACACCCAGAAAGAGGACTGTGAGTGTGGGTCACAACATAAAATGTTCACTTTTTTTGTTGTTATTTATTTGCATTTTGTTTTCTTTCTCATATTTTTTCCTTTTTGATCTGATTTTTCTTGTGCAGCAAGATTATTGTATAAATATGTATACATAAATTGGATTTAACATATATTTTAACATGTTTAACATATATTGGATTATTTGCCATCTAGGAGAGGAGGTGGGGAGGAAGGATGAGAAAATTTGGAACACAATGTTTTATAAGAGAATGTTTAAAAATTATCCATGCATATTTTTTTGAAAATAAAAAGCTTTGGGGCAGCTAGATGGCACAGTGGATAGAGCACCAGCCTTAAAGTCAGGAGGACCTGATTTCAAATCTGGCCTCAGACACTTAACATTTTCAAGCTGTGTGACCCTAGGCAAGTCACTTAATCCCAGTTGCCTTAGTAAATAAACAAACAATTAAATAAATAAAAATCTTAATGAAAAAAACAAAATTTTAGAGTCCTATATGAATGTGCATTATAAAAATATATGTATTTCTTAATCTTTTCCCAGTAATTTTTTCCCCTTTTCCTCAATTCATGGCCTGAATTCCATATTCAGTCTATTTTTGATAATATGTTTATTTGTATAATAATGTTTTTGCCCCTGTGTGTGTTCTATTCTATTTAGATTTGGGTTTTCTATAGTCTATTTACTCCTGTTTTCATCATTCTCTTCAGTTCATGGAATATTTCTCTGCCCGACTTGCCTTTGAGCAGTTGGAGTAAAGACACTCCTCTTTGCTAGCTGGATGATGTCACATGCCATTGCTGTTCTGTGCTCAATTATCTTCCTACCCCCTGTGTGCCCAGATCCTCCCCAATCTGATGTAGTGAATTATAGGACAGGTCATGTTCTATATCCCGTGGATTATTATTATGCAGGTGCACGATCACTGAGGTTTTTTCCTGTTCCCAGGGGAAAGATTCCAGACATGTTTGATTTTAGTCTCCTTTGCCATAGTCCTCTTTGCATTCTTCTATCCAGAGCCTAAATCCATTTGGCTTGTTTCCCAACTAACTTAAAAACATGGCAATATCATCATTTCCAACTAGAATTTATCCAAGCTTACTGTATATACAATAAACATTCTCTACTAGGATTTTTTTTCCCCAAGGGGACAAGGGCACTCAGCAGCAAACATTTGATAAAATTGGTATAAGGTACTCCTGATAAGGAAACTCCCAGTGAGAAAAGTCTCTTTAAATTCTCTTTACCTGTGCATTGCTATCTGCTACACAGCCTCTAGATCTTTCCCTTGTGCATTAAAAAGTTAGGTCTTACCTGATGTCTCACAGCCAGAATGTGTGAGAAAAGGACTTGACCTCAGGTATTACTGACTCTGAGGCCTGTATTCTATCGCTGATCTCATACTGTCTCTATTGGGAATAGAGAGAAAGATATAAGACATATCACCTCGCCTCAAGGATTTTACACTCTATAAGACAGCATAGTATATAGAAAAATTACAAGTAGAACTTGGAAGATCTCAATTCTTCTACCATTAACTAGTCACATAATCTTGGCTCTCTTTGCCTCATTTCTCTCATCAGTAAAATAAATATAAAGAGAAAGATGGCATAATGGATAGAAAGCTGGTCTTGGATTCAGGAAGACCTGGTCAAGCTTTGCTGCTAATACATCCTGGCTGTGACCTTGAATAAGTTATTTAACCTCTCACTGCCCCCAGGCAGCCTTCAAAAACCATAAATTACTTCATTTTAGAAGGGAAGTTTCCAATCATTGATAGAGGGAGTTCTCCATTTTATTGAAATTACAAAGAAGAACCAAAAACAAAGGCAAAGAACTATGTAAAAATACAAGTATTACTGAGATTCAGAGGATGAAAATACCAGAGAGGGAAGGGTTGCTCAGGGTGCACTTCACAAAGAAAACTTGGAGGACTTCAGTTTTGAAAAAACTGGGAATTTGATAAATAGAAGAGAAGTAGAAGACCTTTTCATGAAAGGGGAATAGGATGAGCCAAGATATGAATGTCCATGACACTTTCTGGAAACAATCAGCAGACAATTTTTGAGGATCACAATGTGGTAAGTACTAGAGAACACAAAGACAAAAATGAAAATCTTTGCCCTCAAGTAGCTTGAATTTTATGGGAGGAAATCAAAATGGCTGGAGTAAGGGACCCTGTGTAGAAGATGAAGGTTCTCATTAGCTTTGCAACTAGTTACAATACTACAATAGTTACACTCCTAAATAGCATGACAATAGCCCTAGCTGGTATAACCACCATCATTATCAACATGTGTTGTAGTTCTATTGACACCGGAAGAGCAGGAGCCATTATATAGCTTCACCTTTCCCCTACAGGACAGTCAGAAGTGGAAGGGATCCCAAGAAAAACACTGACCATACTACTAGATGAGAGATTTAGATTTTAGCACTAGTTCTACCACTAACAAGGTCTGTGGTTTTAGGCAAATCATTCTAACCTTACTGGAATTCAAAGTGCATCTGTAAACTGCAGTTACTATTTCTTGTTTTACCTCACAGAGTTGCTAATATAAGGCAATATAGAAGAAAAAACTTTTGAAAAATATAAAATATAATCTTAGTTTTAAGATAATTATACCACTTTCCTAAAACATTATGTAATTTTAAATTTTAAATTACAGTATATCATTGGAAACCTAAATTCAATTCAAAAAAATACCCATTTAGTAAGACCCTTCTAAGTAGCAAGTGCTATGCTAGGTGCAAAATAGTACCTACCCTCAAGACACTTAAAAACTTCTATTCTGCTGAGAGAGAGGGGTGGGGAGCATAGGACAAAATATAAATAAATGAATATAGGTAAATATCTGTCTATATCTTTTCTATCTATGTTCAGACATACAAATATAGATAGATGATAGGTAGATAGACAAAAATAGATAAATAGTGGATAAATACAAGGTACATTGGGCATGGGGAGGCAATAACAATCAATAGAATCAGGAGACATCACTTGAGGCAGACCTTAAGGAACCTAGAGAGTTCAGGAGGTATAAATAAAGAAGGAGAATATTTTAGGCATGGGGAGCAATTAATTAATCAACTTGCATTTATTAAGTGTCCCTTCTATGCTAGGCACTGTGGTAAGTAAAATCCACCCTGCCTTCAAGGAATTTACACTCTATTGGAAGAGACAGCAAGTACATCTATAGGTATATTGAAATACATGTGTGTATTATATATATATATATACATATATATATATATATAGAGAGAGAGAGAGAGAGAGAGAGAGAGAGTAAATATCTGTGTATATGTGCATTTATAATACAAGCTCAATTGAGAGGAAGTCACTGGGCCCTAAGAACAGCAATCAAAGTCATGATGAGGAGATATGCTATGAGAATTAGTAAATAGTTAATGAGGTAATTATATGATAAAATACTTTGAAAAAATATGAAGAGTGATCCTAATTTAAGTTGATTGTATCTTGACCAGTCTTAATATACCTACATAGCATCATCTCTGCTAATGACTCCAATTTGCCACCAAATTTTAAGTTTCCAAAATTCTTCCTGCACTAAGGCACTGAACCAACTCTGCTAATGAGAGATCTTTTGCAGACTACTTCTACCCAGTTAAGTTTATAATAATCCCAGAAACAGGCCAGAAGACTCTAAAAGTTACTCTCGATCCAAGGTTTTTGCTTAGGGAAATGAATGTTTTCTGTTTCTCCCTTTTCTACATTTGGGGACAATTCTTTTCTTAAGCATGCAAACTGAAAATGTTTTCAGAGTCTGAGAGATTCAGGAATAAAACCAAATGTGAAGCTCAGTAAATTGCAGAAACTTTTTAAATATTTTTAAAACCTAATGATATATCATTTTAATAAACACAAAAAACCATTAAGCCAATAATCTAATTGTTTTCTGCCCTAGAAAGCTTTAGCTAAGCTGTAGTGTGTCAGTAACAGGTATATCTGATAGTCTTCAGGATATTCTTTCATTCATTCAATGACTACAAGGATACAAAGTCAGCATCTTTCCAAGAAAGAGAGAATTCTAAGCCTATAATGAGTCAAAAGTTTGATATGATATGACCTAAGGCTGTAATAAGAAAGCATAACATTCAGAAGGGAAGAAATAATAATCCAATTGCTCTCAATTCTAGAGCCTTTCCTCTGTTGGTTGTCTCCAAGTTATCTTGTATATAGCTTCTTTTATATATAATAGTCATCATGTTGTCTCTTCCATGAGACCAGGAGAAATGCCCATCTTTTGTCTTTCTTTGTATTCCCAGAATTTACCATGGTATCCAACATATAGTACACACTTAATAGATGTTTTTTGACTGATTGTCTTAATGAAAAGATCTACTGATCTGACATTTAATTACTCTTAGCCATTATTCATAAATCTAACACTCATATTTAACTTCAACATTCCCTTAGACTGATCTCAATGTGAAATCCAAATATATGTCATGAACAGATACCACAGTAAAAGATTTGACATTTTTTGGAGAATTGCCATTGTAGTCTGTGGCCATATGACCAGAGTTAGACACACTTCCAAATTCTTTCAAAATTTATTCCCATCCCAAGAATGGGACAAAAATGGACCAATGGCCTTAGATGTGCTTAATGGCACAGTTTTTTATATTAACCATTTAAAATAAAGCCCTGAAGAGAAAGCATTCCTAAATGTATTTTATGTCAATTGTTGTCTCTGAAAATAGAAATCAAATAAAAAAATAATTCAGTTTTTTTTTAATAATTCAATCCACAAAATATTTTTCTTGCTAACTAAAAATCTTTATAGCTTAAAGTTTCCAAATAATCACCCCAGTTCCCTACTTCAGCTTGCACATATATGTAAGGATTCATTTATTTGGGAGACACAGTATAGTACTGCAAAAACAAAACAAACAAAAAAACAAATTTAGACTTAGGATTGAAAGAGAGCTCTTTTCTTGCCTCCTCACCTTGCCATATGATCTTAAATTAAACACAACTTTTCTGGGCCTCAGTTTTTTGTTTTTTTTTCTCTGTAAACTATATACAGTGCCTATCTTTTATGGATCTTATGAGGAAAGTGCACCATAAATTGGCAAACTCCATGTAAGTGTGAGTCATTAGTCATTATTCCTTCAATAAATCACCTCTTGAGACCTCATTTTGGTATGAGATGATTCTAGGTTCTAGAAAAGTGATGACAACAGAACACAAACTAACAGATCCTATCAAAATGAATTTTAGTTCAGATCCAGTGAGAAAAAGCATATTTTGGTGGATAACTGACTGGACCCAGAGCCAGGGCAGTGAGGGGTTCAAACACCACCTCTCACTAATACTGTCTATATGATGGTGGGCAAGACACCCAATCTCTGAATATATCCAGACATCACTTTGAACAGCAAAGCTCATGCTGATCAATATTGGTAGGGAATTTCCTCGTGAAGAACTCCTTTATACATTGAAATCATGGCTTAAGACAAACAAAGCAGACCTAGTAACTAATTGTTTGCTGCCTAAGGACCAGCTGAGATAATAGCTGTGTTGGAAAAGACTTGTCACAAAAAGGCCAGGTATTCTGCACTTCCCAAGATGGAGAAATCATCCACTATGATGAAATCATAGGTTTTCTGAAGCACGAAAGCACTATTTCTTTTATTTGTGTTATAGGCAATAAAATAAAATCCTTTAAATATCAGAAACTTTCTCGAAAATGCCTGTGTCCATACAACTAAGGGATTTAATGTAATGTGGTTATGTTCCTTTAAAAGGAACAAATCCTTGAAAGATGTCTCTTTTTACAACAGGCTATCATTTGTTAAAACTTCTTAAAATACCCTTGTAAATGCATATTTCTCATAGGGACTGAGTTAAATTATCAAGTCAGTATTATAA
Organism: Sminthopsis crassicaudata; assembly: GCF_048593235.1. Taxonomy (NCBI): domain Eukaryota; kingdom Metazoa; phylum Chordata; class Mammalia; order Dasyuromorphia; family Dasyuridae; genus Sminthopsis; species Sminthopsis crassicaudata. The sequence goes on along the minus strand of NC_133619.1, from coordinate 497,902,775 downwards.
CTACAAAGTTTCTTTAAAAAAAAAAAGTCACAGATTACAAAGAGAAATACTACAAAGAGAAAATCAAAGTCAGAGGACCTTAGAATAGCGAAGGTCAAGGATTGTGAGATTCCGACATACAGATTTCTGGCTTCTGTTATGCTTCTCTAGCTTCGAGAAATGTGTCTGTGGGCAGACTCTAGCCTGAAATATTCTGAGAAGGGCATGAGTTCAGACGCAGAAAAAGAACCAGGGGTTTGAAGGAATACCAGTAATTTGTCTAGCAAAGTGAGAAAGAGAGAACTGAGACTGAACGAGAGTGATTAGAGGCAAAGAAAAAGCAAGAACAGATTCTGAGGGATAAGTTGGGCCTTGCCCTGAGGTGTATCAGTCACGCACTAAAAAAACTTCAACGTTGAACCCTATTTAACACATGCTAACTCCAAGCTAGAGGCGATTTTCAATTCTCCCCCTAATTTATCTCAGGTGTTGATCTTATAAGAGTCCAAGTACTTGTAAATATAGGACACAGTTTACTGTGTTCAACACCAGGCTGAACTTTTTGAAAATAAGTTTAAATTGCTAACAAGTTATGAAAGGAAATAGGTGCATTGTAATTTAAGTTCAAAGGTTGGTTAAGTGGCATAATGAATAAAGAGACAAGCCCGGGTAAAAAAGTTCAAATGTGACCTCAGACTTTTACTATCTGTGTGATCCTGGGCCTGTCACTTAATCCTGTTTGCCTCAGTTTCCTGATCTGTAAAATAAGCTAGAGGAAGAAATGACAAACCACTCCAATATTTTTGCCAAGAAAACCCAAAATGGGATCACAAAGAGTAGGACATGGCTGAAAAAAGTTAACAACTACAACAAATTTAAGTTCATTCAATAATAAAAGGAAGCTAGGAGCCATTTTGAATGGGACACTGAACTTGGAGTCAGGAGAATCTAAATTCACACCCTACTTCAAATATGTGCTAACTGTCGGCTCCTGAGCAAGTAGAATCAATTTCCTAATGTACAAAATTCGGGTAATAATAACATCTACCATCAAAAGGTTTTTGTAAGGAGTAAATTAAATGCTCTATTTAAAATACTGAAAAATTTTAAATATTATAGAAATGCCAGCTATTTTTATAACTACTAGATTTGGAGTCAGGAGACCTGATTTCTGTCATGGTTCTGTTTGAACATCCTCATCTGGGAAATGAAGCAATTGAACTAGATGTTTTCTAAGTCATCTGTTAGCTCTACATTGTATGACTTTTTCAATATACTAAGGTTGTCCAATTTCTGACCATATGGCCACTCACCTTTTGAGTCACATCACAAGCCTCTTATGACTTAAGCTCTTTGAGGTTAAGGATGGTTTGATTTTTCTCTTCTGATCCCCAGTGCCTAGTATATGTGTGTTGACTCAATGATCATCTTCAAGAATGGCTGCATCCAAAAAGAATGACCCCTAGATGAGCCTCTTTGGCTGAGGTTCCAATTCCATCACTTAGAATGTACTCAAAAGCTTCCCAATTTGGTTGAATCTCTACTCCCCTGACACAACTTTTGAGAATATAGAATCACCTCCATGCAGTGATAAGATATTGAAGGACTTTAGTCTGGAACATAATAGACACTTAATAAATGTTTATTGAATAATTGAATAATGATCCCATATTCTTCTGAAATTCTGATCATCCAATATTTGCAGACAGCTTCTGTGTTCCCAGTTGGTTGCCTCTCAGGGAGGAAAGAGGTCAGAAAAGACCTAGGAATCTTAGATTCAAATGGAAGAAGCCATAGGATCAGGAAAATCAGGCCAGAGGCTATGAGGAGAGGGAGCATCTGTCTTTGTGTCTTCCAGCTACTTTACCCAAACCTGGTTTGGGGAGCTGTGGGGATGGAACATAGTTTGAAAAGTTTATTTTTGCTTCTTGCTGAGATCTGTAGGACTGAAATTCAGCCTTGTTTTCTTATCCCCCTGCTGTCTGTTTGTTTGCTCAGAGCTGAGTGTTTGAGAGATGTTTCAACTTTGAAAAAAATACAAATAATCTGTGGAGTAGAGCTCCGCATCTGGACATTTTTTAGAAAGTTAATTTTAAAAAGGCAACATATTTCTGAAACTCCAAAGCATGTGTTGTTAATAACCCAATTGGCATTTCATTAATGTTTGCAATTCTGCCTTATTAAAATGAAATGAAATCCTTATTGGAGATGTTTAATATATTAGGCAACTCACGATGGCTATAGTAAAAGAGATAAGAAATAGAATGGAGGTAATCAAAGTCTCATGTGTTTCTCTAAAGGTAAAAAATTCTTTCTCTGAAAGTCCCATCCAAAATAAAATGAAATAAAATAGTCCTTGCCCTCAAGGGCTTACATTCTATTGAATATACAGCAAACTAATGATATACTCATTGCAAGAAGCCAGATTTCTTGATCCTACAATCCAGGGCTATTTTCACAAAACATATTTTAAGGATGTTTGATTTCAAGGATGTGGATGTTTTGACAAAGATGGCAAACATTGGTGACTTAGCAGATAATCTTAAAATGTTGCTGTAGCTAAAAGATTCATCATCTAATGGGCAGCTTGGTCATAAACCTCTCCAGTCTCAGCTTTGCTGGTCAGCAGACAACATGTTTATATCAGTCTGTCACCTAGAAATACCTGAAACCTTGTCAGTTTGGTGTGATCTGTCAGATTCCTGACATAATCTTCATGAGCCCAGGGTCATCATATACCATAGTAAGCACAATGTTCCTTCAGAGTAGAATGTGGATGTATGGACAGTAAGAATTTTGGGTTTGCTAAGATAATTATTAGAAGAAGCTATATAGGAACAGCTAGATGACGCAGTAGATAAAATATCAGTCCTGGAGTCAGGAGTTCAAACTCAGTCCCAGACCCTTAACATTTTTAACACACTACCTGTGTGATCCTGGGCAAGTCACTTAACCCCAACTGCTTAGCCAAAAGTAGAAGAAGATATATAACAATAATAAGTTATAGTATCATCTCTTTATAAAAGCACTATTGACTATCTGTCAGCACAGACTTATTGTTTCAACTCATGGATGGTCAACTGGTATTCACTTTAAACAGATGTTTTATGCTATACTGTTGGAGTGTCCAACTTCCTCAAGTAAATGATGTATGATCACACCATCATTCAAGTCACTAGAACTAAAGAAAAGAGATTTAAGAAGCATTTCTAAGAGTCCTTTGCTGTTTGATACTCATTCATGTGGTATCCCAAAGAGAGGAGTTAGCAATAGCCTGTCGTCACTCTAGTACTGATACTAGCATATGTGGATTTGCTGTTAAATCTTCAGATGGACCTCAGCATGGGAGCCCAGGTAAGAGACACCAAATTGAGCTTTTAGAATGTTGTGCCATGGTGCACCTGTGCCATGGTGCATTTGGTGAGGTCATGCTTTCTACATGCAATGAATATATTGGTCTATACCATGACAAAAAGAAGCCACATTGTTTTGCTCAGAAACTATTTTTCTAAAATGCTTTCCAAGTACAAGACGGCCCCAGAGAGTGGCCTCAAACACTGTTCTTATGCTTAAAACTAATATATACATAAGCTTCGCTGGCATTTAAGTCGCAACATGTGGTGACAAGAGAGAAGCGTTTGGAGTCAGAAAACCTGAATCCTAAACCTGGCACAGATACTTAATGCTTGTGTGATTCTAAACAAATATTATATTTTTCTGAGCCTTATTTTTCTCATCTGAAAAATGGGGTTAATACTTCTTGCATTACCTACTGTATCAGACTGTTGTGACAAAATTATTTTCTAAACCTTAGAGTACTACAGAACAGAGATAGCATCTTTGGCTGTTTTCTTTTTTTTTCCTCTTCTCAATAGTATTTTATTTTTCCAAATACATGTAAAGAAAGATTCCAACATTCATTTTTGTAACATTTTGTGTTCTATATTATTGTTCTATAAGAAATGACCAATAGGATGATTTCAGAAAGACCTGGAGAGACTTACATGAACTGATGTTGAGTGAGATAAGCAGGACCAGGAGATCATTATATACTTCAACAATATTATATGATGATCAGTTCTGATGGACGTGGACATCTTCAATGATGAGATGAACCAAATCAGTTCCAACAGAGCAGTAATGAATTGAACCAGCTATAGCTGGTGAAAGAATTCTGGGAGATGACTATGAACCACTACATAGAATTCCCAATCCCTCTGTTTTTGTCTGTCTGCATTTTTTATTTCCTTCACAGGTTAATTGTACACTATTTCAAAGTCCTATTCTTCTTGTGCAGCAAAATAACTGTATGAATATATATACATATATTGTATTTAACACATACTTTAACATATTTAACATGTATTGGTCTACCTGCCATCTGGAGGAAGGGGTGGGGGAAAGGAGGGGAAAAAGTGGAACAAAAGATTTTGCAATTGTCAATGCTTAAAAATTATCCATGCATATGTCTTGTAAATAAAAAAGCTATAATAAAAAAATTCAAAAAAAAAAAAAAAAAGATGAGCTAAGTATCATGTAATTTAATTATCATATAATCTTGCTGTTACTCTGTACATTGTTCTCCTGGTTCTGCTTATTTCACCCAGCATCATTTAAAAAGGGTTCTTTAAATAAGAGGGATCCCCCATTCCTCTGCTAGATACTTTAGACTAGATTCAGTTTGGGATACCATCCTTTAAGAGAGACATTACCTAAAGGCACATAATCAGATTTTTCTTACACAGCATGACAAATAAAAGAATTTCACATGTAGGGGCAGCTAAGTGGCACAATGGATAAGGCACCAGCCCTGAAGTTAGGAGGACCTGAGTTCAAATCTGGTCTCAGACACTTAACATTTCCTAGCTGTGTGAACCTGGGCAAGTCACTTAACCCCAATTGCCTCAGACAAAAAAAAAAAAAAAGGATTTCTTAACCTATATTGCATTGCTTCTGTCTATGGGAGGGCTGGGAGTAGGGAGGGAGAAAAAATTTAGAACACAAGATTTAGCAAAGACGAATGTCAAAAAATATCTTTGCATGTATTTGGGGGAAAAAATCTATTGAAATTTTAAAAAGAGATATGATCAATGAAACTATGTGGCAAGTAGATAGAGCACTAGTCCTAAAATCAGGAAGCCTTGAATTTAAATCCTGTCTCAGATACTTACTATGTGACCCTGGGCAACTCATTTAAAGCTGATTTTCTTACAAAAAAAGTTATAATTCCTTCTTGTCCCTATTTCTGATTTCTTCACTTCAAATCATTGGCTCTTCTATTGTTTTATCCTAAAACTTTCCTCAGTGACTGGAGCCTCCCTGCCATAGAAATCCAACTATCCAAGTGGCTTACTAAAATGAGGATGTCCCTCTTCAAGGCTTAGACCACTTCTCTCACTGGTGAATTTCTCCTAGGGATCTCCATTTTTTGAAGGGACTCAGACCACCCTGCTCTGCTTCTGACTTCTAGGCTTTAAAACCAGAAGGCAGAAATCTTCCACTCTATCCTCTGACTTTCCCAACTTCTCATTTTCTAGCTCCCTTTTGTCTGTAATTTTTCTCTGTCAGAATGTAAGTTCCTTGAGAGCAAGAATGATTCTTTTTATTGTATTTGTATCCCCAGCATTTAGTAGCATAATAAGTTCTTAACATATACATGTTTCTTTTCTTTACTCAACTAAAATGTGTTCAGTTGTATTAAGGAGAATCAATACCATACTTCAGAAATTCCTGAATGGGATAAACTAGATCCTTCCCAGCTTTTTAAACTGTGAATTGCAGTCTTATATGGGATCACATAACTGAATGTGAGCTTTGTAAAATTGTGATTTATTATCAGTAAGTGTTTGGTTTATATACCAATTTTATATTCCTATGTAACTGAAATAGTGTAAAAATTTCTCATATGAAAAGGGGTCATAAAAGGAAAAAGTTTAAAAAGGCCTGGCCTAGATCATCAATTTTCAATCTTTTGATTATGCAAGACTATCAATAAAACTAATTTGAGTATATATTCCAAAAATGTGTCATTTACTTATTTATAAATTATATAATATAATGCTCTACTAATAATTATGGGCATCTATTTGGCAGAGTTCATAGAGTTCTGGACCTGGAGTCAGAAAGACTTCCTGAGTTCAGATCTGTTCTTTGACATTTACTAGATGCCTGAGTCGTTTAACCCTATATTCCTCAGTTTCCTATCTGTAAAATGAGCTGGAGAAGGAAATGGCAGATCATTCTGGTGTCTTTGACAAAAAAAATAATAATAATAAGTCACAAAGATGGAAAATGACTGAATTGAACTAATAATTATATACATTATAAAATGTATTTAAAAACTAGAAATATAAAGAAATAAGATGAAGATTAAATAATACTTGATCCTAGTGTAACAAGGAGTCTTTAAAGTTTATTGAGAGGGAAAATGATGGTCAGACCAGTGTTTAAAAAAAAATGTTTTGTCAGTTGTTTGGAAGATCAGTTGGACAGGCTTGGGGTAGGGAGAACATGTCAGAGATTATTGCAGTAGTTGATGCAGAGCTTTAACTAGGGTGATGACTGTGAGGGAAGGATGGCAGTTTATAACACTGGTAGTTTGGGAAGGAAAGAAAATGTATCTTCAATGTGGGGGAAGAATCCATCCATGTCTGTTCATTCTGCATGGCTCATTCTGTGTGACTCACTTTGTCCTCCCCCAAATGAAAAGGAGGTAGGACTCTTACTCACCAGTCACAGTCTTTGAACACAGAGCATGACCTTTAAGGACCAGGAGTCATCTGTTTAAGGGGCAGGAGGTGAGGATGGTATGCTGTGGATAGTGATTAGTCTGGGTTCTAACTCTCCTAAGGGGTCAACCCCTAATTCAGGATCAGGTCTGGGGAAGATTACACAGCAGAGGAAGATTGGAATGCAGTATTGTCATTAGATAAGGGAAGAAATGGACCTATTGTGGATGATCCTTATGATTGGCTAAGAGAAATGAGGGCCATATCCAATCTATCTTCCTACCCTCCAACTGGTTGATCACACAGCCATGAGAATCAGATTCTGGGTCCTCTATTGTTTCCAGAGTCTATCTGGGACTCATCCCCCACTATGGAGACAACTGGGTTTGATCTTTATTTCTATGGGGTTTTCATATTTACTAAGCACATTACGTGTCTTCTCACATTTGATCTTCACAACTTCTCTGTGAGGTGCTATTATAATTATCTCTATTTTATGTATGTGGAAATTGAAACTCAGAGAGAATAAATGAGTTATTAGCTTAAGATCACAAAGTAAGTATTTGAGGCAGGATTCAAATAATCTCCCCAACTCAAAATTAAACGAGCAAATCACTTTGGGCATGCTTCTCTCTCCTAAAAGATTTCCAGGATTTATTCTAACTCTGAGGTTCAATGATTTTTTATTCTCTCCCATAGCAGAGAACACAATTTTTTGAGATTAGAGCAAAACAGACATTCCTCTGGTCCTTTATCTTAGTATCCTGAGAAGTAACACTGTTTTGATCGCATTGGAACAGAAGAGCTACAGAGTTCCTTCCCTGTAAATCTCCCCCATCTTCTTTTTACCCCTGAAGATATGTTCTCTGCTGACTTATTCACAGCTCCAACCCACGGTTCAGAGGAGCAAGTACACTTTCAAATAGCACCCACACACTTGAAAACTCCCTGTCGCCCTCCTCTCAGTCACTGAACTGGTGTTAGTACATGTTATTTTTACTCCTACTTCCATGCTTTCCTTAGCTGGAGCTCCTCCTTCTCTTCTCCTCTTTATACTCTATTCCACCTACAAAATTCAGATCAAAATTTGCCTTTCCTATGAAGCCCTCACTGAGTGTGCCAGATCACACTCTTCTCTCCCATTTCAGCAACTAGTATGGTACATCACTTTGATGATCTTAAATTGTGTGTGCTCATGTGTGTGCTGCATTTCACTCTCCAACCAGATGGTAAACTTCTTGTGTTGGAAAACAGAGCTTATGCTTCTGTTTCTCCCAAAG